>NC_051184.2:79576981-79615004 GCF_013339695.2 Rhipicephalus sanguineus | reverse complement strand
GTCCGGCCTGGAAAAAGTGCCGAAGCACCGAACCAGCCGCAAGGAAAAACCGCGCCGAGGAGAAACTCGCGGCCTGCTCATACTGCATGGAGCGATTCACCTGTCCGGCCTACTTGAGAACCATAAGTACAGCAACCATCATGCACGGAAGACATCGGTGCCCAACATGCGGCAAGTTGTTCAAGTGTCATATTTTGAAAAGTTATTACATCAGTCACACCGGCGAAAAGTCTTCTGCGTGTGACGTGTGCGGAAGCAAATTTTCCCGCGAAGACAACCAAACGAGACAACATCATGCATACAGACACAAGGCCGTATTGTTGTCCGAAATGTGGTGCTAAATACAAGCATAGCCAAAACCCCCGGAGACGCGTCAAATAAGCACACTAGGAACGTCACAACTTTGCAGCGAAATAGTCTCCCGACAAGGGAATCGGACAATTTCTCGCGGTACTTCTGGGCTTGGCTGAATGCTTCGAACTAACCACTAACATCCTGAGAAACATATGTGGGCTAAATTTTTTATTCCTCAAGCACTAGAGCTGAAGTACGGCTGGAAAAATAGTTACCCTTAGTTGTCACAAGAAATAAACTAACGCTGTTTGTTCAGGTCTTCTTGCAACAAGGACTTATTTTTTCATTTTAGTCTTGTTTATATACTGAGCATTATATCCATTTTAGAGAAGTCGTGTCGTCAAGAAACTTTTTTTATCGTTAACAAATATTACGGTAAATTCAAGCACATCTCTTCACTTTCAAGACGAAAGCCTTAAATGCCTCATCAAATGCGAAACATGACTGGCGTCCCGCGTCAGCATCCTCCGTCGGCGGTGGACAGACGAGTGATACAAAAAAGTCATCCCGTGATTACTTTATCATAATACATCATTATGACTGTCCAGATCACCACAATTTTTGACGTCACATTACGCCGCGTCACAGGCTGACGTCATCACATGATATTGTAGCTTGGTGAAAGGTGGGCCGATCACGCAGGCAGTGCAAAAGCAGGCGAGGTGCCTCCGATCCTAGAGGCAGTGGCAAACCGCGTTAGGTGCAGAAAGCTTTCGCAGGGAGGCGGGGCAGGATAAATGCAAGGACAGAGAAGAAAAAGATGGCTTTCTTCTTCAAGTCGTCTTGCCTCAGTGCATATGGGACCCTGTGAGTTGTTCATGTCACCGCTTCGCCCCGACCAGCAGGTGTTCCTGGGTCGGCGCGAACTCCAAACTTGCTAATCACGTGGCCGAAGGACAAAAAGCTCTAGTTTCAGGGTGAGTCTGGAAGTCTTGATACCTTGAACTAGTTTTGCAAGGCGTTCGGAGGTGTTCGCCAAAGCTGGGGGCGAAGACGATGACGTCATCCAAGTAGATAAGACTAGTCTGCCACTTTATTTCTGCCAGCACGGTGGCCACTAAGTGCTGGAACGTCGCTGGCGCCGAGCAAAGACAAAATTGCGTTACCTTCAGGTGTTGTAAAGACCGTCTTTTCGCGATCCCTCTCGTCGTCTTCAGTTTGCCAATAGCTCGTATTGAGATACGTCGAAGGGAAGAGCTTTGTGTTACAGAGTCTTTCCAAGGTATCATCTATCTGTGGGAGCGGATATACTACTTTCTTCGTTAAGGTGGCGGTAATCGACAGAGAAACGCAGAGTTCCATCCTTCTTCTTCACCAAGACAACTGCTAATGTCCACCGACTCTTCCGAGGCTGTATTTTGTCCTCCCGCCGCGTTTCGTCGATTTGTCGCGAAATAGCTTCTCGTTCTCGCGTAAGGAGTGGTCGAGCATTTTCTTCCGTTATGATGCCTGCTTAGCTAGTGGCGTCTGTGGTTGTCAAAGTCTTTATGCCGACAAGAAACTGTCATTGTACTGCTGCGGAAGGCATGGGAGCCGTTGCTGTTAGGAAGTGGCAAGACGTGGCATGGCGTCGAAGGATGGTTGAGGCATCGGGGTCGTCGTTGTAGCTTAGTCAGAATCTGAAAATGCAAACGAACCGCTGACGGCCACTATTTCCTCAATGTTTGGTATCGTTGCGCCCCAGCTGAGGTGGCTGTGATCTTGGCTGAAGTTCGTGAGCATCACGCTTACTTTTGCTTTACGCAACATGGTGACGCCTCTTGCGACGCAAATGTGACGGTCCAGCAGCAAACGCGTATCAGTATCGATTAAACCTTGGATGTCTTGAGATGTTTCGATGCCAACGGGAATTATGATGCTGGAGCGAGGCGGAATGGTGACTTGAACATCGAGCACGTTCGTGGCATAGTGACAAGGGTTAGGTTTCCTCGGCCGCCGTCTCAAATGACGTATCACAGCCTATGCCATCTGACCTCCAACCTCTGGATCAGCAGTAGATGTCTGTTGAGACCCCGGTGAGCCTGACGACAACCGTGCCTGCTGACGCCGCGTACGATACAGAACCCTACTTCATTTCTCACGTGTTTGCGGAAACCGCGGGTAGCACCCGAAGCGAGCGAACTTATATCTCATGCATAAGCGATGATACTGCCACCTAGACGCCGACTGCCGCCAACTGACCAGCTCTACCGGTGATGGAGCCGCCCGCCTATGAGTCAACATGCCGCCTCGCGCAGACTTTCTTCTGTGGCATATGTACAAGGTGTCCTAATATCCACCTACGCGTCGTTCGATCATGAAGCCGAGCCCGCGCAATCCGTGATAAACGACTTGCCGCCACGCCTTTCGGGTGACAGCGCCAAGGAGCTCGAAACCGGTAAGCACTCCTCACAAAATCTTTGGCAACGCTGTGCTTATTGCCAGTGTCGCTCAAATTCATGGCCTCCTCTTGACGCGCGACAGACGGTGCCAGCGTCCGGTCCAGCCATGTGCACCGCGCGCTCGTGCCGCCAGCCTATCCCTGTCCGACGCACTAGCCTGCTACAAGATGCACTTCCCATAATTCATCGTAGGGCTCAAGCAGGACCTTTATTCCGGCACGTCGTTCAGAGTCCGTCGCCTTGCATGCCCATTCCGGAACCACGCGCACTCAGCGTCAAGTTGTCACCGACGCTCACGCCCGCTGTGTCGAACATGCACCACTTGCAACGCCTGCCCACACGAGCGATCACCGAGCTCCACACCGTCCTCACTGAGCTGTTTTCTTTGTGGCCACTGCTGGTCTCGCCGATACCCGCTACCGCAAAGGCCTCGACGGGTTGCATCACTGCTGCGCGCAACATCTCTTCGGTCCGCTCCCCGCCCGCTTCGAGGTTCTCAGTACCGCCCGCTGGAACTGTGAGTTAGCCTACGTATCTGACGATGACGACTCTGGCTGCCCTACGGACACAGAAACTGCAGCTCATGTATATTGAGTCTATTTTCTCCTCCCGCCTCTGCTGTATTTCAATCTGAATCGCGCTACGGACTGGGGAAGGAGGCGGCTATGTAGCGTCTCGTAAATCGTGGCCAGCGGGCAGCTGAAAAAGATCCCGCCATATCCACGAAGTGAAGTATGATGAGTGGGCGAAGCTCCGGTGGTAATTCTGGTGAACTGTAAATCCTCCATACATTCCGATGCGCTACCAACCTCTGCATCGGTGGCTTGTTGTTGCCGGCGCTGGCATCTCGGTTCGGCTTCTCGAGCTCTCACCTTAAGCTTCGCCTTTAGGAGTGGAACGTGTTAGCGATAACCTGCCCCATCCTCATCGGGCTCTGTTTCGCTTTTCATTATGTTCAGTCACCCGGTCTCACACACACGCACACACACACTCGACATACCTATAGTAAAGGTAAAGGTTTCCACCCTCTTTAACAGCACTTTTATAACAGTGTATTCACTACGTGTGTGTAAGAGAATGCGCGCACTAATGCGTATGCCCTTTGTAATGGGTGGCATTTTAAACCAGCAGCAATTACGCGCGTGATACTTTTTCGATGTTGCGATGCACCCATTACGTGTTCGTAAGGGAATACGCGCAGTAATGTGTGTGCTTCTTGAAATGGGTAGCCGGCTTTAAACCATCAACTCATTATGCAGTTCACATGGTGTGACGCCCAATGGCAGTATACGCTTGTACTCAGTTTCACTGCGATATTACATCTCGTACTGTGGCACCTGTACACATGACGCGTATGTTTGTGCAGCAATAACGTTAATGCGTGCTGCTTTATTACCCTTTTAGGACAGAGTTATTTTATACTTCTTTCTGTGTAACGCTTGTGTACGCTTGCAAAGGCCGCCTTGAGTATCTTGTTCGCTATGTATGCAAATTACGCACATTTGTAATAAATACCATGAAAGGAAAAAAAAGCAATGGAGTGGCTCTGTGGTTGAACACCTGCTCGCCACGCAGACGGCCTGGGTTCGATTATCACTCGAACCTAAGATATTTTTATTGTTAATTTTATATTTTCAATATTTATTTCATACAAGATGATGATACTAGCGCGTGGCTACGGCGCAACGGCTTCAAAGCCTCGACCTTAAGGAGCTTCGCCCCTCAACGAACACCAACGCCGGTGGCTCGTGGCGCAGGGTGATCAGAACGCTTGGAGGCAGGCTGCACGCCACGACTAACACTCCTCTTCGGCGCAATGCACTCATATGACATAACCGCATATTTCAAATAATAAAAGTTATTAATTTACCTTTTCTGAATATTGCAGTCCCAAATAATGCATTTAGTCACCTTAACACGCCTGCGAGTACACAAGTAATTGTGAGCGCATCGAACAAATATCGCATTTCCCTGATTTTTAAGGATTTTCGAACACATTTCTTGAAACACCCTACATACAGTGACAGACTTGTCACTTTTACCAGAAGGCGTTTTTGTAGGCCAGAAAAGAAGGTATCTATGTATTGTGTCCCCAGTTAGGTGCACTTATGGTAACCAAAGATATTTGAGTATCAACGGCCAAATGTAAAGTTGGAAATTAGACAATAACAGTGACGGTCCTGATTTACCGGATTTTGTATTAACGACAATCAATACATAGGCTGTCGGTTCGTGCATGTTTTTTCGCTTTATATTATGGCATGCAGGAGCCACCCCCGAATAAAAATAATGTGGGTTTTAGCGTGGCAAAACCAGCATATCATAACGAGGCACGCTGATCCTGAGGGCTCCGGAAATTTTGACCATCCGGTCTTCTTGAACATGCACAGCATCAAGCAATAAACTGGACTCTAGCATTTCACCGCCATCGAACAACGCCTGCCGCAGCCAGGATTGTACCCACGACTCACGCCGAACAGCCAGTTGAACAGAAAGGTCACCACAAAAGCGTGGTGAGAAATACGAGGAGCTAGCTTAATGCTGAGCAACGTCCACGAAACGTTTGGCTAGGCAACAAAAAAAAAAAATGCTACAACGTCACAAACTAAAACATGTGCTCCTTTCTGAGGTCATATTGTACTCATGCCTCGCCAACTATTATCACTGATTACCAAATGCTTTCGCTTTCACGCATGTATAGAAAGTTCCGAGAGTGGGAGCACCAACTTGCAGCTTCCGAAGTCCAGGAACGTCGACGAAGCAATGCTGAGTGCAAGCTGCGGGAACATGGAGGTCTCTACGGTAACCAAGGCGAAGTAAGGGTCATTTTGAAGAAAGTTCAATTCAATTAAGGTGCTCACGAAGGATTGACAGAACGCATGATGCCACGAATCACGCTTGAGGTACCTAGGTACCTATTGCACCAAAATGACGTTCTATCGCCTTGGGAGTAAACAGCGCAAAAATCAAGACGACGCACACAGGAAGAAAAGACACGAACAGGCGCGAACAGACACGAACAGGCGCTTTTCTTCCTGTGTGCGTCGTCTAGATTTTTGCGCTGTTTACTCCCATGGATCCATACCAACTAGCCCAGCTATCTACACTTCTATGGTCTGCTTGTCCGAGAGTACTTGAGTTTCGTTATGTGTAACCTAGTGTGAAATATGCAGGAATGAAAAAAAAAAAACAAACCTACTCAGATAACATTTCTGTACCTATCGCAGAATGCCTGTAATCGTAGAAGTTGCTTAAATAAGCATTTAGAGCGAAATGTTGAGACCGGCTGATGGCAAACTACAGTATAGTGCCGTCCTTGTACACGAGGCACCTAACAACGCTGATATGCCCCACGCTCTATATCCCCTTAATTCCATGTTGCGCTATTTTAACCTTATTGCACGCGTTATACTCATTCCAATCGACTACCAGAGTTATGATATTTTTATTTAAAGTGCATTTAAGCAGTTTACAGCTATCAACTTCTAGACCTCTCTACAGCGATTCCACATCGAACCATCTGACCGTTTATTTTTATATGTGCAAGCATTGCGCTCTTCGGCGGCAACTGGGCCTTGTGCCACTAAGCACCATATAACTTCATCGTACAGGATAGAGTCATAGGAAAGTGTATTCTCTCATTGTGAGGTTCGTAATGCATACTAGAGGGGGCAAACTCGCAGCCACCACGATCCTTGAAGTAATGTGAACATTTGTGATCGCAAGAGCATGCCTGACACAGCGATTCATGAAGTAGAATGCCTTGCTATGCGATGCTATCTAAGTAGTGTACTTGACGTGATGTGTGTGGGGCAGACATGATGTAGCGAAATGTAAAAGGTATCCGCATCAAGGAGAAGAGAAACAGCTCCATTTAAAATAGAAAGGGCCTGCGAGAAGAGGGCGAGGGAGGTTATCCACTTCGTGGTAGGCCTCGTTTAGCACCTCAGGTCAACAATAGATAGCCTCCTGAAGTTCGCGGTTCTAGCAGCGCATGTAAGCCCGGCACAGCTCCCGGCTACCTAAAACTTCACAAAGGTTACGGGGGAGGAGAGCGGGCTCTTACAATGCCCAATAATGTGGTTTAAGTGCGCTCTACTAGCAGGCCGAAAACCTACAATCCAATCGTGAGTGAGCTCTCTTGTGCGTTTGTGCTCATGACACATGTCGTTTTCAATGTGCAATGCTTAGCGTTAATGTTCTAAATAGCCCTAATCTGTTTACAACGTAAAAGAAACTTCTTCGCTGCTTTACAGGAGTGCCTTTCGGGCAACACTGCGATGTTTTGGCGCAACTGAAGTTCTGTTGCTACCGCATATTCGACAAGTTATACATACGCTCGTCTGTAGTTAATTTGTACGTGGCGTCAGCACTTTGTCTTATTTATTGCCATAGCTTCGTGACCTTGTTATCGATGTTGCTGCGTCACCCAAGACGAAAATGTTTTCTGCCTGCAGGATTTCCCATGTCAACTGCCACGCAAAACTGAAGACAACGAAGAACGAGCACGATGGCGCAGCCGTCCGCTGTGGTATGCGCGGGAAGCTTTCCCGTTAGTGTCAGAACGCATGCCTCGCCCTGCACGTCATCGAAGAAGCTAATTTCACAGCGTTATAGTTTCATTGGTAGAAACAGACGTCTATATGTGATGCGCATACATTCGTTTGCATTCCAAACTACTGAGAGGCTATATGATGGGAAAATAGTGACTATTTCCGCCCGAATTATTCAAAGACTTCGTATGCAACTCCAATAATTTCATATGTTCTGAGAATGACGATTAGGCAAAAATATGCTACACATATGTTTCTTATATATGCTGCAATTTTGGTAGGATATCTAAAATCGTCACTCTCGGAACAAACACCGTACGCACCTTAGTGCAACGAACAAATGGACATTTCTTAACAGCATTTACATTACGGCGAGATCTCGAGCCGAATCTAAGAAATAACTGGTAACGTGACAAATAACTCAATAAAATGCCGATACAACACGTAAACAACATGACAGACACAAAGTACCATTATAGCGGCGTTCTCGTCGTTCGATTTGCCAGGGGAATTATGCGGATGCGAGCAGCGCTATGGAACCCACGGACATTCCACGAGAGACGATCGTCAAATCCCCCCGCCAAGTCCCAAAAGAGAAAGAGCTCCCTTCCTCACGACCCCGCGCAACCTCACTACCGCCAGGCGGCGCCACTGGCGCCACCTCAGAAGCACATTGACAACTCTATCTCGGCGGCACCAAATCTAACTACGTAAACCACGATGCGCCTGGCGACAACGACTTTACAGAGGGTGATAGCACCCCCCCAATTTTCATAGGAATTTCAGAGATACTTTCGAGTAATTATAAAGGCCTACATAACACTTTAGTAGTGAATAGATTCAATATTAAAACGTGACAAAATATAGAACGAAGCGTGCACTGCAAGTTGAATGAAATGACGGGAAACGGTAAAAGATCCTAAGAATGAAATATTCCACGAGCTCCCGTAGCTCGCGCTCGACATTTTCATGGACAACAATTTGTGGTTTCTGGCCCCATTTATTGGTCTTCAGGCTGGTGGAATTATCATTGGGTTCCCTGTCACGCCTTCACTAGAACATTTTGACATTTGCGATTTCTTTCCAGTCAGTGTTTAATTATTGTTTCACACTGACGAACCCATACCTTTGCTTTCAGAGCGTGTGCGTACTGCCGAAAAGGAGACACATTTGCCGCTTCCAATGTCCAGTAGCCGCGCCTGTGATGACGCAATCCCCAGCACAAGCCGCGCGGGCATGGAGGCAGCTGCGTTCGCTGGAAACAACGTGAGGTAAGAGCAACGTATGAAGTGGTATTTCCATCGAACCTATTCAAATGGCGGGGAACGCGCGTCATCTTCCGTTCACTTATGCTTCCACCGACGATGTCGTCTGTAAAATATGCGGGGGCGCTGGCGGCTGCAGCAAGAACAGAAGAGGGCGAAGAACAGCCTAGGGCGCGCTCGCGCTCGCCAAGACAGCAGTCTGACTGTGGCTTCCGATTAGTAAAGGTATATGTTCTTCTCGGCCTCCGAGTTCTTGCTGAGGGATCGGCCGATCACCGGTCATGAGCCCACAAATATTATATATATATATATATATATATATATATATATATATATATATATATATATTCTGGGGATTCGGCGTCCACTCCTATGAAACGGGCTGCTCGTCGAAGTCGAGGTGATTAAAAAACCATTTATTAATAAACCTTTAATGTTAGGGCAACCAAGGGCAAAACACAAGAACAAGTTCAACGAAGTTTGACGCACAACTTCCGCGCCGGTCCTGCTATCCTTATATATATATAATAATATATATATAATATATATATATATATTATATATATAATATATATATATATATATATATATTATATATAGCCACACACGCCACATCAGCGGCAGTTTCCAGCATAGCGTGTTGTATGGAAGGGAAGCCTGAACTACTTAGAATATGTATATACAGTCAAAACATTTTAAAATGATGTCCTTTGATATTGTAAACTGCGCTATGTAATCTACCTATAGTAGACAAAAGTAACGTAGAGTAGCACTAACGTAAATTTAAGGCTTGTAAAGAGTGACATAATTGCAACCTTAATTTGCAAGAGTGCCAGTGAAGGTGCTCCAGCGAAGTCGCTCGTTTGTTATTTGTTTTTTCTAATAATATTTTTTGCACATATTGTGGTTTGGTGCAGTATATTTTGTGCGGTGACTAAGTTTACTCGTAAGTCGTGCGTTGATGAGCAGCGCGATATTTCCTCAGTAGTGTTTTGGAGATAACGGGAATCAGTACAATTTTACAAACGTACAGATCAACGGGGCAAAAGTAGCACCAAAATGCGTTTCGCGGTGTACAACGGATACCAGCCGGAGTCAAGGATGGGAAAGCGCACACTTTGGTTACATTTGTTACAGTACAGTAAAGTGTCATGATCCATTAAATGTGTTTTCACTGTGAGATGAAAGATAGCAATCGATCCGCGGTAAGTTTGGTTGGTTATGAAATCATTCAACTTATAGCTGCAATGAGCATACCGAACTACAGTATGTTGTCTTTGTCAGGATGTGGTCAGGTAAGAGCTCAATGTCAGCTAAGATTAGTTATTATCAATAATTAGCCAAGCAAATGTCGCCTAGATGTTCGTAGCAATGAAAGCGTCTTGTAAGCTGCTGCTTAACTGCTATGCGACATGCTCTTATTCAATACATACAGCTTTACGTCCGAGGGCACGCCTCGCCACTTTATCCTCAAGACTTCTAATTACCACGTACGTTTAATTAACGAGCACTAACAGACAATAATGCCAAAAAAATACAGGGGACGTTATTAGTAGTAAATGTAATGTAAATGTGAAGAAAGAAAAGTGGGCGAAAAGATAGCTTGCCGCGGGCGGGGACCGAACCTGCGACCTTCGGAAAACGCGTCCGATGCTCTACCAACTGAGCTACCGCGGCGGCCATCCCCCCGTCCACTTTATGGGGTATATATGTGTATTTAAACGTGGGAGCGTCAGTCAGCGCCGCCTGTAGCCAAGACGGCGGATGTGAAACACTATTCTTCCCACTGTTGGCGTCACGTAGCACGTGAACTTATTACGAGCTGGCAGCTAACCAATAATCCCTTCGGACACTACTTGAAAGCATCAAGTCTGCCAGAATGAGACCCTCGCTATGAATGAAAGAAAGAAGTGGAAATTTTAAGGGCTCGTTTTTCTTTGTTATACGCAATATAATGAGCACTAACAGACAATACTGCCAAGGAAAGTATAGGGGATGTTATTAGTAGTAAATGTAATGTAAATGTGAACGTTTAAAAAAGCTACTGGCGGCGCTGACTGACGCTCCCACGTTTAAATACAGATATACACCCCATAAAGTGGACGGGGCGATGGCCGCCGCGGTAGCTCAGTTAGTAGAGCATCGGACGCGTTTTTCGAAGGTCGCAGGTTCGGTCCCTGCCCGCGGCAAGCTATCTTTTCTTCCACTTTTCTTTCTTCACATTTACATTGCATTTACTACTAATAACTTTCCCTATACTTTCCTTGGCATTGTCTGTTAGTGCTCATTAATATTGCGTATATCAAAGAAAAACGAGCCCTTAAAATTTCCACTTCTTTCCTTCACGTACGTTTAAGACACACGAGAATTTTGTTTTATGTTTTGACCAGAAAACTGTATTTACCGTCTTTCCCATTGAGTTGTACTGTACAAGTAGGCGTTATTCTTAAAATAAAGATGCAGTTTTGTATGCATGTGATCAGAAGGACAGCTGTGTTCTTTTCTCAACGTTCAACGTCCCCCGGCCATCGAATGCACCAGTCTTCAACTGTAGCTGAACAAAGCAAATGATGGAAGAAGGCAAGTTCCCGATGCACAGGAGTAAGTTCAAGCGAATCGACATCCCATTAAAGCTATAACCTTTTCGCCAACATTTACATCGAGAAAAGCAGGATGCTGTCCTTCCAAAAAGCAATCTATGTGCCGTATTAGATACTGTTGTCTGGTTACTCGCAGGGATGCTACTGGCTCCACACATAGGGGAAAACGCGAAGATATCAGCGGCGTCTACAATGACGTCAACCACGGCACGAAAACATCAGGGGAACGAAGCCACAAGTGCGAAGTATGCGGCAATTCATTTAAAAGGAAGGATAATCTCGCGAGATATTGCCTGGCGCATACAGGCGACAAGCCCTATCAGTGCAACATATGTGATCAGTCATTTTCACGAAAGGGTCATCTCGATGGACATCACCGCACTCACACAGGCGAGAAGCCCTATCATTGCGACATGTGTGATAAATCATTTTCACTAAAGGGTAATCTCGATGTACATCGCCGCACTCACACAGGCGAGAAGCCCTATCATTGCGACTTATGTGATCAATCATTTTCACAAAAGGGTAATCTCGATGTACATCGCCGCACTCACACAGGCGAGAAGCCCTATCATTGCGACTTATGTGATCAATCATTTTCACAAAAGGGTAATCTCGATGTACATCGCCGCACTCACACAGGCGAGAAGCCCTATCATTGCGACTTATGTGATCAATCATTTTCACAAAAGGGTAATCTCGATGTACATCGCCGCACTCACACAGGCGAGAAGCCCTATCATTGCGACTTATGTGATCAATCATTTTCACAAAAGGGTAATCTCGATGGACATCGCCGCACTCACACAGGCGACAAGCCCTTCAATTGCACATCATGCACGAAGTCCTTCACACAGCTAGGACACCTTCGTGTACATGAACGCACTCATGCGGGCGAGAGGACTTATAAATGCGAGATGTGTGAGTATTCATCAACCACATCGTCAGATCTTAAAACTCATCAACGCACGCACAGAAACGATAAAGCGTGAGCCTGCCTAAAAGAGAACACAATCGCTTATAAAAAAGATGTCTCAATGAGCAACTCCACATTCACGTGGCTCTGTATCCCCTCACTGGCGAAATGTGCAATAATTCATTCGCGCAGAAAAAAAGTTTAAACACGAAACCATCGATGAACAAGAATGCTTAGTTTTTACGTGCTATTAGGAGATATTTTAGAAATGTAAGTTACCTATACCTAACGACAACCGCACATGGGCACCTCCACATTCACATGGCTGTGTACCCTTTCGCTGCCGAAATATGAAATGTGCAATCGGTCATTCCAGTACAAAAAAGAAGTTGGGATAAATAACCTTCGAATATTATAGGTGGTGAATTTCGAGGTGCTATTAGTTAGGTGAGGTTTTCAGATATTTAACTAGCCTCATACCTCATAACAAGCACGCGTGGGTGGTCGTATATGTCAAATTTGTTGTTATAATCAGTCGTATAAGTCAACGTTTACTCAAAGACGTTACAGAAAAGCAGTACAGTCCAATGCTGCTGTTCTTAAAGTAACAAAATAATTATAAAAACATGCGTGTGAGAAGCGTGTTTTATTCTTCGTGAAATACGTCTGAATGAAATGCACGTAGTAAGCAACGTTGTATAGCCTTCTTTGACGTCATCGTCAGAACTCTTTTCAATGGTCCATCGCCGAAGGATGCGTACGATTGTTCCCGGTGTTTTCCTCTTTGTACACCTCATAATGTTGCATGGTGACTTAGCTGTACACAAAAAATGATTTTAGTTAAATCCGAACTGTCTGTACTGGTGCTTTTTGTGTAACCGGAGAGCTGAATTGTGAGCACGGGAAACGGTGTGTACGCAGATCACTGAATTCTGATTTGAAATTATGATGGATGATTAACAGAGTGCATGTGTGGGTAACATGCTGTTTTTACTCATCTCTCGCATGTTCTGCTGTTTTTTTTTCCATTCCGGGAACATGGCTAGTTCAACTTGAGATTCAGATCATTAAGGTGTTTCATTGTATGACGAACATGTGAACCTCAAACATTTGTTTCATGGCGGGACATTGTGCAAGTTTTAAGCTAATTTTTCATCGCCATACCGGCGGTTTTATGTGATAGTGCTCAGAAGCTATAGATTTAAGTTGTTTTTTATCGTTGGCTGACAGTGCGTTCCAGCACGGCAACAAGAACGCACAATTAACATACGGCCTCAACACATAATTACAGTCCAGCTTGACCTTCGCGGAACAACTGTCGATAATGAAGGATAACCTGTCGTCCAGATATGCGAGTGCGTTGGCTCTAAATGTCTAACTCAGAGTGTAAAAATCAATATTAACTCAGTAACTATAATAGAGGCTGTGGAAAAAAGATTAGGAAGCCTGTGCAATAAATTCCTAACTCTTCCAGATACCCCTATGCGATTTAGCAGGCACGATCACCTGTTTCAACAGAGGTACCATGCCTGTTCACAAATTTAATTCGAAAGAACGGGCAAAACTTCATGTGCTAGACTGTGGCAGTTTTGCTATTGTATTGTCGGCGCCCATGTGGCGCGATGATTCTAACCCTACGAATGCGAGGCGTGAATAAACACCGGGCTGCGTTGACCCGACACCTCAGCTGAAACTTCGTGTGTTATTGACGTGCGGCACAAGACCACATTATAACCTCGCCTGGGGGTGTCGATCCCACGTACGCCTCCCCTGTGTGAGAAACACTAACATCACACGAATGCGAAATATTCGGGCAGTACAAATCTGTCTGGATGTTTCATTTCAGGAAACTGTATTCGCAACACTAGTGTCATAGAAATGAAAGTTACTCGTAGTCTTCCTTCGCTACCCACAATGTAGTCACAAATTTGTATTTTTCAAAAACTGTGATATCACTACCCTGTGCTTCGTTCCTTGTTTATACTTTTAGCATAATTTTCCTCACATCGGCTTGATCACATTCATAAAGTAGACATTCCACGTATTTATGATACAGCAGGCTCACTATCCCAGAAAGGAAAATGAGTAGAATTACACACCTGACTCCATAGCAGACATAGATAATCCCAGTGCTTTTGAAATGCTCTAAAAATATGTTAGAATACTGCCCTATTATTACTTGTCTGTACTCTGCTTGGAATGTATAACTGTAATTGTGTATTTTACCCGTATGTATAACTTTCGCACATATGTTTTTATTTTTGTCATTCTCATTTGCAATGAATGACCATCCCTTCTCTGATGTATGTCATATCTTAAATGTACTCCAAATAAACGAACAAATAAATGAGAGAATAAATTTCTATCGCTGTCACGAACAGCGCGTTAAGACTTTGTCTCCCTTCCAGATGTTTGTTTTATCTTGATGTTTGTTTAGATTCATTGTGAACACAAGTATATAGGACACCGCAAAATGATTCTGTATAGATATGAGCTAGGTATGCTTTTTTGAGAAAAGGAATAGTTGTTTAGTTATTTCTTTCTTCAGAAGAGTTGGGTGAACCTTGGCGAGAAGGCGATATTGGAGTCGCCTGACCATGTGGAATGTACAGAGTATCTATATTATCTGGAAGTGCTTTTTTGTAGCAAATTAAGAATTACACTTCTTGCGTAATGCTTTCACGATTGATGGAATCGAGATAAATATCTCTCACTTAGCATATGCCAATTTTTATTAGCAGGCACACTGTTACCGTTCGCGCTTCTGCGGTATCTGTAACTGCGTGTCATTCAATAAAGGAAAGATCGGTATGCCGCACTCATACCCTTCACTGCCTGGATATGGGTCGCGCACTTACTATAATGTGCTCGTAAATGTGCATCGGCAAGTGTTCTGAAATAAATTTCGAAGTTTGTGCCCGTCCAGTGTACTCACTTTCTTTGTCACTGCCTATGAGCGCTGCTGTAATAAGTGTTATAGAAGGCGCCAACTAGCACAAAGGAAAGTGTTACTCACGTCAGTAACCTGTTTTTGTGACCGTGGTGAATTCAGGCAGTGCATAGCCGCCCTGTCCAATAGAATGTTGTACACATTTGCGCGGTTGATTCCCATTGCAAAATGGAAAATAATACGTATCAGCAAATAAACTGTGCGGACTGCTCTGTAGCTGGGACTGATGATGGTGATGATGATCCCCAGATGATTGGCACTTACCAACTGTGGTACTACCTGAGTGGGTTCAGGTAGCTGTGATTTGTGAAGGGGTCCTTTGCTAGCTTGCTTGCATGCTCCTTACTAGTGGGTCACCCACTGTGGCAAATTGGCCAAGAAGCCGGCGGTTAATTTAAATGCAAACACTAAGACGTAAACGCAGGTCAAGAGGAAAATTTGCATTTCTAGAAATAGGCACTTGTCAATTCGGTCATAAAGGAAAAACGAATAATTCAATAAACAATTCGTGTTATCCGTATACAATCACCACGTGGTAGTCGTTAGTTTTAGGCAATCGTGATGTGCGAGCCTCCGTTAAATGATATCATCCCCGTAAGGATGCTCTGCCCCTTGAGTGTGGCTGTTTTGCCACGTTATGCAGGCATAATAAAACCTCTATTAACTCGAGATTACGACACTATATAAATGCGTATGTCAGAGAGAGAGAGATGTAATGCGGAATGGCAGGGCTGTAAACCGGAAAATAAATGCCCGATTTGCTACCCTGCACTGGGAAGGGGTAAGTGGAGATAGGAAAGTACGGAAGATAACAATGAGGGAATGAGATAAGGGGAGATACACGCACGATCGTGCACACCCATAATCGTTCAACGAGGCTGGTCGCTCGCAGACACTTCAACAGCGCCTTCGTCACTTGCTGGCGTGGAGCTCGATCATTCCGGCATTCCAAGATTGACTGCTCAGAAAGCGACCAGTCGTCGAGGTGTTCAAACACTGCTGAGAGGGATTGTCTCTAGGAGTTGTACTGAGGCCAATGACATAGGATGTGTTCGATGGTTTCGTCACGGCAGCAATGGTCACATACTGCCATTCCGATGCGGCAAGCAAACACGTTAGTAAAGGACATCGGAAGCCGCATGCGGCAGAGAACGGTCTTCTCGGATCGGTATAGCCCAGATGGAGTATTGAGTCGTAGGCGTGGGTCCATACGGTGAAGGCGGGTGTGGGGCAAAAGTGTGTGTGCATGCGTGCGTATAGCTCACGATTGCTCAAGGTATTCGAGTATCTTTTGTGTTATTGGATATGTACGCTGTGATGGAACAGTGGTTATGGTGCTCGGCTGCTGACCCGAACATCGCGGGTTCGATCCCGTCCGCGGCGGTCGCATTTAGATGGAGGCGAAATATTAGAAGCCCGTTAAAATACTAGAAGCACGTTAAAGAACACCCGATGGTCGAAATTTCCGGAGCCCTGCACTAGCGCGTGCTCGACACATAAAACCCCAGACTGCTATATCATGTGTCGTATAGACTGGCATAATGGTCGCTCTTTTTTTGACGAAGTGCGGTCCTTCCATAGGAGCAAATCTGTAAGTCTATTCTTTTTCGCGGCTCCGAGCGCGAAATCTGCCGCAATATCCCATGGCCATCTACCACCACTGCAGCCAACGTTAATATTTAACCTTAAAGCTATTCGCAATCAATTCGGCAACAGCGCAAACCGCGCGATGTGTAGTTTAAACCGACTGCCTGGAGCGGTCAGTTGGCCACATCAGCCACCTTTTCTTGCAAAAACATGCAGCGCCGATGCTGTAATGATACACTACATAGCCATACCCCTCTGTCTCGCAAGCGCTGGTCTCCCTACCACCAAGGCACGATATTCGCCTGTAGAAATGGCGTCCTTTCTGCAACGCGTATTGCAGCAGTTTTGTTAGTCGGTGCTCTCGCAATCGAAGCAGTCGGCGGCGTATAAATCCCGTTGGTGCATGTGGAAGGGGCACTACTCCGATGAGCCGACGCACGCTAACACGAAGCGAAAGGCCAAGAATGAACTGCGTCAAGGGTGCCTCGGCGATGCCAGCGCGCCGGCGCACACCGAGATACTTTAGCCATGGCTTCCGATATAGCGCGCGATCTCGGAGTAAGCGCTAGTAAATGTCGATCGTGAACCATTACTTCTTTTCACCTCTCACAGACGGCGGCACCGCCCCGCTCCGCCCCGCCTACTTACATGCCAACAGAGAGGACCGTGCGAAAGAGAATGTGTGAAAGACATAAGACGCGTTCGCGCCGTGTCGTGCCTCTGCCGAGCTAGCTTAGTCGGTAGGGCGTCGGGCGCTTGCCGTCGCGGCCGCAAGGCCGTGGGTTCCATTCGCAGCGGGGGATCTTTTTCTTGGTTTTTTCTTTCTCGCCCGTTGGCGTCCATTTTATCAACGTCATATCCGTGAGGGATGTACTTGGTGGACCCCGCCGTAAAACACTTTCGTGTTAAAAATGACGAAGAGGATGAAGAGGACGAACTGAGCATGGGCTGGTTCATGATGATGATAGTTTTCAGTCCGAAAGCTATAATGAAAAGCTTTACAACTCCGCTGCAAAAGTAGTACTTATGTCGCCTAATGCAGCGCTCGTCCCATTTTGCCAATATGACAAGCGCTCCTGATTTTTTTTTACAGTGAAAGCTGTTACGAGACCATTTCAGCGGCTGCTTTTGGCGCCGTAGTTGTGCGCAGCAGCCGCACCCGGTATCCGTAACCGCTGTCGCTTGAAATAAGGATGGAAGGATGGATTTCGAGCAATAGCGTAACCGCTATCGCTCGAAATTTTAGGATGGAACGAGGTTCGAACGTGGGCTCTCTGCGTGGGAGCCCAGTATTCAACCTCTGAGCCATGCCGGTGCTTGAAACTGCTGTGCAAAAAGACCCTATGCCGGCTTCATGTCGGCAAGCGTCGTAGAAGAGTAAAATGACCACCAAGCGCCGCACAACGCGAATTCTGCAACCAGGCTTCACACAATGCGAATTGCGCGACGAGAAGGTTGTTTAATGCTTCCAACCCATTACAAAGGCCTCCGCCAGAATTCTTTTTCGTAATCAGGCGCAGCATCAACAAAGTTCGCATAATGCCTTACATGTGTCTAGAAGGTACCACAGCTCTCCGTTGAATCACGAAAAGTGGCATAGTGCCTGCTTCCCTAATTCTCAAAAATTACAATGATTTATAGCGTAGTGGATTCCTCGCAAGTGCACTTGTATTGGTTGCCAAGGAAGTCCATAAGCGCATGATCCATTTCCTCGGGGTGTCAGTAAAGTTCTTCGCCCCCCTCTCTCTCCCACGTCAACGTATGTTTACAGCATGGCGGGAGAGGGAAATAATGACCGGGCGTCACCCAATGCAAATCACATAACTGGTGGACCGTTTAAAGCTTCCTACCCATTACAAAGGGCTGGGCCATAATTCTTCATCGCCATCAGTCGTCGCGTCAACAAAGTACACCTAATGCCTTACAGGCACATAGCTGGTACCTCGCTTCTCCGCAGAATGACGAATAATAGCTTTGTAGGTGCTTTCCAACTTCGCAAAAAATTGTGATTTATGGCGTATGGGTACCTTGCTAGTGTACTTGTATCAGTAGCCCCAAGAGAGCTGACAACGGGCTATAGAAACGCCGCTCTTCCAGCTTTCGCTGTGGCTGTGCTGCGGTTTCAGCGCAGGCCTGGCGTATTTTATTTTGCAAAACTGAGCTGAGAAACAATCAGGGCCACGTCTTGTCAATGAAAGTGAATGGTCGATTGCCTGCTCTATAACCTCTATTGTAATGAAACTATTGATGCCTGCACAACCACCATCAATAAAAGGGTTCAAAAGAGAAATAAGAAATAACCTTGAACGAGACACCGGACTAATGAGAAAGAAAAATAAATAAAGATTCACAGTAGCTTTCAATTTGCAAAATATTGTCTCCGGTGTTGGTTACGAGAGCGCCGTTACAGTTTAGATTTGGGATTACCTTAGAAATTGCGCGACACCGCTCATCAATAAAGCTTGAAGTGTAGCTTGCTCGGAATTCAGAATCCGCCTCTTTATACATGAGACACGTGCCCCTTTGTGTATAGAGCACGTGTACTGATTGAACCGGCGCGGATGCGCATCAGGGATGCGCAGTATGTTCATTGCGCTCGCTCGTGCCTTTATAAGCTTTGGCTCAATAAACGTCGTCGTTATTCTTGCACTGAGGATGTTGCCTTTAGCGTCGTCCGTATGCCCGTGGCATAATCCATACATGGTGTCAGAAGTGGCCCCTTGACGCCGGGAAAAATCATCCCTGCGTCTGTTACGTCATGGATCTCCTGAAAGCCCCGGAGGCATTGCGGCTTACGGGTAACGTCACGGAAAACTGGAAGTGGTTTAAGCAGAAGTTTGAGTTATTTCTGCTGGTGACGACGGCAACAGACCAACCGAAAACGGAAGCATCGAAGGCTGCGCTACTGCTGAGCACATCCGGTGACGAAGCTTTGCACGTCTTCAACAACTTTCAGTTCGGGCCAAACGAGGACAAGAAGGACTACAGCACCGTGGTGAGACAATTTGATGCCTATTGCGCCGAAGTTAGCAACGAAGTGCACGAGAGATATGTGTCCCGTTAAAGAAAGCAAGCTAAAGGGGAACCATTTGAAAAATTCGTTCGCGACTTGAAAAAAGAACAGGCAGCACAGTGTAACTTTGGCACGTTGCAAGAATCAATGATACGGGAGCAAATCGTATTTGGCACGCAAAATCGTAGACTACGCGAGAAAATGCTGCGGGACGACCAGTTGACATTGCAAAAAGCAGAGGAAATGTGCAGGGCAGCGGAGACGGTAGCACAGCGAAACGAAGTATGGCGTAAAGGCGAAGACAGTGTCGATGCGGTCTCAAGGCGCCCGTCCCCCTCAAAAGGAGGCAAACAAGCGAAAGAACAACGTCGCTGTCGCAGGTGCAACGGCTGGCACAAGCCTAAACAATGCCCAGCTTTTGGAAAGAAATGTCGGTTGTGTCACAAGCCTAACCACTTTGCAAGTTGTTGTGCGTCAGCTGCAGTAAGCGCAGTTAGCAAACAGCAAGACGAGGACTTTGACATCCTCGAGATCACAACAGCAAGACGCGGAAAGGATTGAATGGTTAAGGCTGAAGTTACACTATTTCTTGCGGTAGTCCCGGCCTTGCAGCAGCCCATCCCTGTAATACTCGATACTTTTGAATAAAGTTTGGAGCATCGTAATCAAGATAGCCTCGTTCTTTCTTGTAGTCGACAGCATTTTCAGCTATGCGCACAAAACGTTATTCAAGAAACTTGCGCTAATGTTTGTATAGAAATGAACGATCGTTTTTTTTTGTAGGTAGTTATTCGGCTCCTTTGACCCCTCTCCTTCCGGTTGTGAAATTTACCAAGAGGTAGCCGGGATAGCTTACTGCTCTCCGACAGTAGAGCTTTCAGTAATCTAAGTGTTGAGCCACATGCCTGAAAAATACTCCAGCCAGTTCCACGCTTTAAAAACTCGCGGACAGTGAAGCTGCCATCCCTTTAGTCCATTATTGCATTTTGCTCTTTGGTTTCGGCAGTTTTCTCTAAGAATTTATTTTACTGCTAGGCTATTGGTGGGATCAAGGGTACATGAACGCAAGCTTATGGTTGGCTAAGAGTGAGGAGCAGGAGGGAAATGAGGAGATGAGAGTGTAAAAGATAACATAGACATGCAGAATACAGTTTAGCAAGGGGGTTGGAAAGAGATGTGAGGGCAAGGAAGAGTGCTGTGAGGGTGAAAAGGAGGGAAGAAAGTAAAGCATAGCATAACATTGTGTTGTATATTATAGCAAGTGGGTGGGAAAGGCAAGCGAGGGTGAGAAGGAGGAAAATGAGCAGGGGAGAAAGTAAAAAAACGATGACAAATCGGGACTTACTGAACTGCAAATTCTACGTGAAAACAAGACACCATATACAAAGTTGCATTGTGAGCGCCCGCATGTGCCGTAGCATAGCGGTCTAGCTAATCACAAGCACAACCTCCGGCGTCGTTACGACAGCAAGACTTATGGTGAAGAGGAGGGTAACAAAAGTGAGGATGAAGAGGAGGAAAGGTGGACGTTAACGCCACCTTCTCCGGCAGCGCTGCCCCCCCCCCCCCCGAACCCCTTTTTCTTTCTTTTTCTCTTTTTCTTTGTATAGCAGAGAGAAAGGCATACTGTAGACCGTTTAATCGACATCAACGTGTCCGCCATGGGCTAGCGCCTCCTATATTTTGGAAAAAAGTAGGGGACGCGATGCGGTGACCAGTCGAAGCATGGTGGTAAATGTGTCATGGTAAAGCGCTCTCATCGCTCTTATAGTAACGCCTCCCGCCATAACGCTGACGCGTCCAGTGTTACACTACGCCATTTTCAACGTGCTAGTATCGGCGACAATGAGCAATCGAAAATACGGACCGCGTACGCAAGCAATGCATCAAATGCGTCATTTCTGTCATGTACTGTTGCTGATCACACTTTTGCCTTCAAGCTGGGGGTCTTGCTGAAAATTGCCAGGTGGTCGACGTTAATGTGGCTATCGCAATGAGAGTGATCCATTTGAACTTGTAGTCTCTATTGCGTACAATAAAAATCATTTCCGCGTTATAGTATGCGGAGAACGAAATGTTTTGGAATGCATCTGTGTGTGTGTTTTATTTTGTCTGTTCGATGCATACTTATCAACTCATGAACAATCACTCACACTCGCCTATAAACCTCGATGTGTGCCTTATTCAACCCATCTTTGCCATCGTTTTAGGGGCGAAGCTCCTTAAGGCGGCACCCGTTCGTCCCTCGTAGTCGTAGTCGTAGTGCGTAACCAGTCTTACGCTTTGACCTCCAAGGTGGTGCCGGTGGGAGATTTTTCCTGTGCGTTGTTGAACAATCAAAAATTCGCAGCGTTAGCTAAAAGCCGACTTCTTCTGTCTCTCATTCCCATTAGCAGCCATTCTTTACCTCCAAGGTAGTGCCTGGTGAGATTTCTCCTGTGCGTGATTAAACACTAAACATTTTGTTCAAAACGCCGTTGATTGATGAAATAAACCAACGAAAGACGCCAGATGTTTTGTAAAAGCAAAACGAAAGAACGCCAGATGTTTCTAAAGCAAAACGAAAAGACGCCAGATGTTTTCTAAAGCAATGGTTTTCTAAACAATGAAAATTCACAGCGTACATGTAAAATTAAAGTGAGCTGCAAGTCGTCATAACTGATCGAACCTTTAGTATAAACGCGCCCGATCTCACGTCGGTGATGATGTACTGGGCAGAATTTACGGAAGATTCACGGTTTACCGATGAACCTCCGCAGCTTCGC
The DNA here is from genome assembly GCF_013339695.2 of Rhipicephalus sanguineus. Classification (NCBI taxonomy): domain Eukaryota; kingdom Metazoa; phylum Arthropoda; class Arachnida; order Ixodida; family Ixodidae; genus Rhipicephalus; species Rhipicephalus sanguineus. Next base: position 79,592,620 of record NC_051184.2, on the reverse strand, counting down.
CCACTCATCATCATTCACTCCGTGGATATGCTGTGATTTTTTTAGCATGGTGGTAAAGCGCGAAATTGACGCCGGAAAACCAGAAACAGCAAAAAGAGAAAAATACATAAAGGGATAACCTTTCTCTCAATGCAAAAATAATTGAACATAAAAAGGAAAGAAATAGCTATTAGGTTTTCCTTTATGCTAAGTAATCTAGAAAGAATTACTTTCGAGGACATTATATGCAGCAGAGCAGTGACGAACTACACACTTGTGCTCGGCAGAGTTTACTGTGCTGCCACAGAAAGTTGTCGCCAGCTATAAAACAAATGGTAAAGCATTTAGTGTGTTTTAAGCATCCAACATACAAATTAAAAAACAAGGACCGAGTGACAGCTGACGAGGACAACATCTGTATTCGTCCGTTTTCACTCCGTCCTTGTCTTGTGCGCTAGATGCTGAAATGGAATATAAGAACATTGCTAAGCTTACGCTATTTCATTTAAGAATATATTGCCACGCCCACTTCTTGTCTTGTTTTGATGTATTCGGGTTTGACCGGCAGGGACGGTTATCAACGCTCGACGCTGTTCGAGAAGCTTCACGTCTATAGTAGATCGTTCTGTTAAGATTGCGCCCCGCACGCAATTTCCTTTGTCTAGAGATAACGCCGCCACCAGCGATATTGCTGGAAAGTTCGCGTGCGGGGCGCAATCTTAACAGAACGATCTACTATAGACGTGAAGCTTCTCGAACAGCGTCGAGCGTTGATAACCGTCCCTGCCGGTCAAACCCGAATACATCAAAACAAGACAAGAAGTGGGCGTGGCAATATGTACTGCATAGCGGGACTGCGGTAAGCCGTCCCGCTTGTCTAGGAAAGTGGATATTACGCTTGTCATTAAGCGTCACTGCGTGGTCTACTTTGGGAGAGCATTAAGCTGTCCCTTATAAGTCTGGAAATGTTCACCCGGAACCAGACACTGTCAATGGAGCCAAATGGTTAACAGAAACAAGTGTCTGGTCTTCTGTTTCAACAGTAGCTGTGGCGCAAGTTTCTTACCAAATTTTTTGCAAAGTTATGCGCCTAATATGAAACTACGCTAAACTATCGCAAGGAAGCAGCTGTTTTCCGCAAGAAACGCAAAACCTTAAGTAAAATTCTAGATTATGGACGGGCAGGCCCAGCTGCAATAATGGGATTACCGCCAGTAACAGAGTCCGCTTGGGCCCGTGAGCTGTGCTTACTCAGACCAGTTGGCGTAAAGAAACGGCGAGTGGGGTGCAGGTGCAGAACAGCGAAGATAGCACTGCGGACCCGCTCACCTTGCGTTCTATCTGTGAGCCTGAGCCCACATACTACAACCTTAATTCGGAGTCCTTCCAGATTGAAGGAGAGATGGAAGGTTTGAGATAACAATAAAATCAGTGATCCTTGCACTATCGGGACATTGGGAGGAAGCGAAGCTTGGTGAATGCCTGCCTGATGTTGCGATCTTTTTTGTTTCTTTCTTTTTTAAATGCGAATGCATTTCTTAGTCGGGGGTTGTCGTGCGTCCCTGGTCGGCTTGCGCACAGACCTCTCCGCGCGCGCTCCTCCTCGCCCCTAGCAACAGCTGCGCCGTGCCTAGCAACCGGAGCTGGTGGTGACCGGCGGAGGGTAAGGGGAGGAGGAGCGCGCGGTCGTGTCATGGCGCTCGCATCGCGGAGCAGTGGAGGGTAAGGGAGAGGAGGAGTGTACCTGCTGAGGGCGCTTGCATGCGATGCGAGTACGGGAACTGATATCGCACGCCGTTGCCACGTCTCCCGTTCGAGACGCGTCTCCGTACAAGGACTTGTGCACCCTTGCCTGCACCGGAGACGGAGTCTTTGTGGTGACCGTGTACCTCGCGCCCAACCTCGCTCGGGACGCCGTTGCCGCGAAGCTGGACGCGGCTATGGAAAGTGTGCGTGTGCGCTCCAAACTCTCTGATCCCATTGTCTTGGTCGGCGACTTCAACGTTGACGTGGTCAAGAAGAGTGGCGAGTGGCTGGTGGAGTACATGCAGACCAAGCATTCTATGCATTGTCTCTCTGCCGCCTCCGACAACACGTGCCCCACTAGCATTCATGGGAGTTGCATTGATCTGGTCTTTACGCGAAACTGTGCCGCGCGTATGCTTCTCAAAGACCCTTTGACCGTGCACTTCAGCGACCACAAGGCGGTTATTGTGGCCGTCAGGCACAACGATAAGACGAACAGGTGCTGACGTATGAATAAATAATGCTTACGTGCACACTCTCGTCTCTCTTCATTAATTAATCGCACACTCATCGGGTGCACCCAAATGCATTCGCATTTCCTCACGATCCCCTCCGGGGAGGTGCGGCTTTTTCTTTCTTTCTTTCTTTCTTTCTTTCTTTCTTTCTTTCTTTCTTTCTTTCTTTCTTTTGTATTGCGTAATGCTTTCTCCTAACGTAACGTTGAGTTGAATTATGATGGTTGAAGTTCAAAAAAACGATAGTAGAGGGTTTTATTGCTTGGTCCGCAAGCGCTTGGAGCCCCAAGAGCTTGGGTACGCAGGGTTGCGTACCCAAGCAGAATGCCTTATAGTGGCGCGTGCCCAAACGCAAGCCGCACAAAGGTCACTCCCACTCGCAGCGCCATAGCGTCTTGTCACATATGGAATGGTTTGGGTGTTTTTACAATTTCAAATGTTCAATCAAGCATTGATAGTTGCGCGCAATGAATTTCTTCTAATAAGATATTCTTAATTACTATGACAGTTATCAACTCGAGGCAAAAAAAATTGCAGGGAGTTTGCACTAAGTCGCGCAAATCTTGGCACAGCGAAGCACGAACCCGTCGCCGCTCGTACTTCATGTGGACCGACACGTCTAGCTTCGAGATGCGTGGCTTCCTCCTGGGAAGTACGTAGCAAGCCTAGAGTGTATTCTAGTACACTCTAGGTAGGCTAGGCACTGTAGATCGAAGGTGGCTCGCGATGTCTCTGTCCGTGGGCGTCGCTTACCTACTGCGCATACGCGGCTTGGCTACGTGGTGCGGTATCTACTCACTAGACGACGCGCTGCTTGCTTTTTCTTTCTTTCTATCTTTTTTCTCTCCACTTCTTTTTCTGTCTTTCGTTGATATTTCATCTGTCTTTCTTTTTCTTTCTACATTTCTTTCTCTCTATTTCTCTCTTTCTCATTCTTTCTGTGCTACACTTTACTCTCACCCCTCCTCCTCACCATCACAACTGTCCTCCACACGCTCACTTCCATTTTTCCAGCATATTCCCACACTATACTACACAAGGCTATGCTACGCTCTGCAAGCATGCCTGGATAGCCGAGTGGTAGTAAGCTCGCCTGCGGATCGGGGGTATGCTGGTTCGAATCGCGCCTCGTGAAGGAATTTTTTCGGCAAGAATTTCTCGCTGCCTTTTATCCTTCTTTCCTGCTCTGTTTCTGTCTTTCTCTCTCTCTCTCTCTGAACTCGTTCTGATGTAGCCGCACAGTGGCACATACCCGTCAAGGTGACTATAGTTTTCTGCGATGGGATCACAAGGAATGATTTGCTAAACAGCTTCGCTATTGAAAAGATTTATTTGTGCGTGTGGAAGTGGCGACTGAAGCCGGTGCAAAACAATACAGAAGGCTTGTCGTAGGCCGACAATGACACACACGTGGAGAACTTGTGGCGGTGGGATTGGCGGCGTCTTTTCCCGTGTACTGGTCAATTTCGTCTACTATGCTGCTTCGCCGGAGGCGGCATGTTTGCTGTCGGTCGATGTCGGTTTTTCTTAACGCTCTCGAATTTCAATTACCAATGTCTGTTCTCAGCGTTCCTGGGTAGATATGAATTGTCAGTCACCTGTGGCTTTTACACGTGCACAGCGAATTGTGGTACACGGGTTTGTCTACACACGTCTGGAGAAAAGGGTCGGACGACGTACCCGACAGGATTTTAACGCTATTCATGTCATGACCCGACAGACATATCTGTCAAATCCTCTCACCCTCTCACGCCATTATTGGTGTACACCAAGTTAAGGAGGCGATCATGAAAGCGCCTAGACGTAGGTGGATAGATAGATAGATAGATAGATAGATAGATAGATAGATAGATAGATAGATAGATAGATAGATAGATAGATAGATAGATAGATAGATCCCGAGCCGCGGTATATGGGTATGCGCCTCAGGGGTGTTTGACAGGTGCGCACGTTGTTGGGCTAGTCGGAAGGGTTAAGGGGAGCGCAAGTTGCGCTCCCCTTAACCTTTCTCTTGTGATTTCTGATAGGTGATTGACAGTTTATATCTACCAAGGAGCGGCGAGAACAGACATTGGTAATTTAATTGCGACAGCGTTAAGAAAAACCTAGATCGGCAGCGTTGACACGACGAATGCAAAGAATAGAAATTAGGATTCCAGCAGCAATCTTACCCAATCATTCTGCACGGCAGCCAGGTATTCTAGCACTAGAGCCACGTCAGGTCTAGAAACAGCTTTGGGAAGACACCCTATGCAGGCGTACTGTCAGTGCAAAGTTAATTGTGGTTGCAGTGCTGGCTATCTTATTTGATAGCAAAGCAATCGACACTACATATGTATTTAAATGATACAGGCGTCATATCAGGTTAACGTCAATTGTGGTTCTATTGTTGGCTCCGCTTTTATAGCAGTCTAATAAACATTACATTTGTATGCGTACAATTCAGCAAACTATATTCAAGCGTTCATCCACACCGGAGGAATACGCTAACAAAAGTTACGTACGATATTAACATCATCGCACCGTAACGTACACTTCGTTTCGATAATAGTGACGTATGTGCTCTAACTTTAGTGCTGACTTTACGTCAGACCATAAGTTAGCCTTTAAACGCCAGTGTTGTCGACGTGCCTGGTAAGCCGACGGTGTGCAGAACACTACAACACTTACAAAAATACGTCGATCCACCTCGTGACGCTTGCCTCAAAGTCAAAAATGCATTGCCAGAAGGCGTGGGATTTGCCGAGTTTCTTTCCATCTTTTTCTTTCGGCCTTTTGTTTTCTCTCTTTCTTTTCTTTCTATGATATGTTTTACTTCCTTTCTCTCCTCAACCTCACTTCCCTTTCCCACTCCTTTGCTATTTGAGCTCTGCTAGCAGCTCGCCTTGAGATGGCGTGTACGTGTGTTGGAATTCTCTGGCGAAGAATCTTCTTCTCCTTGGATTTCTGTCTTTCTATATATTTATTTCTCTTTCCTTCTCTCCCTTTTCCGCTTTCTGTACTAGTCGTCTCGCTCATCAGAGTTATTTTATTCCGAGCCAGAGAAATTTGTGCACGTGTTCAGAGAGCGAAGCAGAACATGAAGACGACAACGCTATTGAACAATTGGATGAAGACTAAGAATATAAACAATTCACGTTATGCCTGCGTAAGCCAGACCTCGGTGACGTTGCACAAAAAAGGGTTTAATTTTATTGATGAGTGTCTCGCCTAACCACTTCGTTCCTCACTTATGCGCGGTTTTTCCCCTTTAAACTCTTGTTGCTCTGAATAAACTTTCTGATGTGAGTGCAGCGCTGTGTGTGTTTTATCTCTTCTTAGTCTTAGTTTTTCTGTGCGCTGATTTTCTTCAAATATGAGTACGCACCAACACGCCCAACTTGCTATCTTGTTATAGGATTAAGACAGCACGTGCCGGTTAATGATGATGTTTTTCTGGTGACACCGCACAAGCTACGTCAGCTACAGCAGCTTCGCTGTTAAAAATTACGTCAGCTTCGCTTGATGATGATGTATGGTGTTTAATGTCACATTGCCTGGCACTCTTTGGCCATTTTACGGCCAAAGAGTGCCAGGCAATGTGGGCTCTCGAAGCGAAGGACGGTTATTAAACAGTAGAGAGCTGGACAACTTATTGATGATGGAATGTGAGGGGTGTTCCTTGTCTGCGTTTGCTTTGAGATATTATACAAAAGACATGTAAGATCTCTGTAGGTGCAACGGCCACTCGTTCGAATCGACGTACTGGCTTTCGACAGGGCTTGTGCGAAAAGCACCCGTAAAAAGACGAATGCCCAAATGGTGGACAGGGTCAAGCATCTTCAAAGCGCTGGGTGTCGCAGACTGGTAGATTATCGCCCCATAATCGAGGCAGGTGCTTATAGGCTTCTATACAGATTGACGAAGTACTTTTTGTCACTCCCCCATCAAGCGCGTGAAAGCAATTTTAGAATGTTCATAGTTTTTATACACTTGTTTTTCATATGTTTTTTGTTTTTGTTAACGAGCCGGGATGTAGGCGTAGTCAGGAAACAGTTTCGTCTGTTTCCTTTTGCCTTATCTCGGTGGCATATAACTGTCTTGTACACATGCCAAAATAAAGTGTTATTATTATGCCTGATATGTGATATAAAGGTTAGTTTAGAGTCCAGAATTCAGCCTAGAAATTTATGCTCCTCCTCTACAGGTAACCGCTGGCCATGCAAGTCAATTTCGGGATATGGGTGGAGGCCTCTCTTTCAAGAAAATAAAAGACATGTGCTCTTTTGTGTACTAAACCTGAACCCATTTTCGTCTGCCCATCTGGACACGTTGTTCAGGCCCAACTGAACTTGTTCACAATTACCAAGGTTGCAAGATCTGAATCCCATCTGTATATCATCGACATAGGATGAGTAAAATATAGTGTGTGGGATGGAAAGATGCAGAGAATTCATCTTACAATAAAAAGCGTGCAGCTGAGCACCCCCCCCCCCCTTGGGGCACTCCAGTCTACTGCAGAAATGGTGGTATAATACATTAACCACTTCAACACGGAATGTTCGATTGGAAAGCTAACTTTCAATTACTGTTAACATCGTACCTTGTATACCTAAGTGTGAGAGGTCTCTCAGTATTCCAAACCGCCATGTTGTGTCTATGCTTTTTCCATGTCAAGGAATACTGAGAGAAAAAACTGTTCATGTGCAAATGCTCCGCAAATTTCAGACTCAATGCGGATTAAGTAGGCGGTTGGGGATCGACCTTCTCGAAATCCGCACTGGTACAGATCTAGTAAGTTGTTTATTTTGATGAAGTGTATCAACCGGCAGTTGACCATTTTTTCAAAAACTTTGCATAAGCAACTTGTCAGCGCAATAGGCCTGTAACTTGTGAAAGATGATGGATCTTTTCCCTGTTTCAAAACAGGTATCACGATAGCCTCTTTTCAGGAAATAGTGTTGACGCCAGAAAACTGTATGGTATTGTTGAGGGAAAGCAGTGTTTTTGGTGTGTCATGTGATAAGTGTTTCACCATATCGTATACAATACGGTCAGAAGCTTGGGGAGATTCGTTGCAGCAGCTCAGTGCTGCCTGCAGCTCTGCTAAGCGGAACGGTTCATTGTCTACTTCATTATTAATTGTTTTTCTATCCAACCTCTCCCTTTCCACTCTCGTTTTGTACCTTTGGAAGGTTTTGGAATAGGGTGTAGAACTGGATACGTGTTGGAAGTGTGCTCCCAGAGAGTCAGCTTGATCTTCCAGGCTTTCCCCTGGATGTCAACTAAGGGTAAAGAATAAGCTGGCTGACCTCCAACATTCTTAACACTATTCCATACCTTGGCCTCATCTCTATAGGAGTTAACACCCGATATGAACCTCTGCCAGCTCTCCCTTCTAGTCGCCATCTTGCATAGTTTGCATAGCTATATTATTTTCACAGAGTCACGAAGTTGACGAAGGCAGCCGTCGGCCGGTAAACGGTAAGTCATGTTACAGCAATGCACACAGGCGCTGATAGCGGCGAGTACAGCATCGGCCGTGGAAAAGCTGCTCATCGTTGGGACACGCCGTCTTTTACACATCACGCACCGAACTTTCAAGCCTTTTCACTGGTGTGCGCGCAAGCTCTGAAATAAGCTTGACTGTTCGCGTCTTGCGCGCAATCTTAACAACGATCTACAACAATTGTGGGCGTAAACCGAACACTATGTGGGCGTGAACCGCAAACTGAAACAAGACAGGCCCGTGACAGGATCGTGCCGCAACCGGCCTTCCGTTTCGCGTGTACCAGGGCTCAATACTGTAAACGTTAATAGTCGATCACGTGTGGCGCGTACGCGTATATACTGGGCTGCCACACTTTTTGTTGACTGAGCACGGAACCTAAACTTCTTTGTTTTAATGGCTGAATAATGCTGGGAAAACGTTCTGAACAGCGGAAAATTTTACATGTACCAGTATATATATACAGCATAGTAACTAGCTGCATGTATGCACTCTCATCAAAGTTTAACTCTGACGTTTCCATTTTCCATCCACAATTTTTGCTAAACGCACTAGCGCTGCGATCAAGCGAAAACCGAAACTGGGACTGCAATAAGCTGCAAGCTGCCGAACTACTTGCGTAGTAACACAAATGTGCGGAAGCCCAGCCTCCGTAGCCTTCGCTCCAATGTCAAGAAAAGCTGTCGCCGGGGATAGGTTGTTGCTAGGTTTCAGCTAGGTTATCCTAGGTTGTCCCGACGTTTATTCTCAGCACAGAGAGGTTCGAGTTAAACCACAGACAGCCACAGACATGACAGGGATGTCCAAACTGCAGACACAGAACGTCGCGCTGAAACCAAGCTTTTGCACCTCTCATAGATTTACGGTCACGTCGTCGTTGGCGTGGGCCTTCCATCGCTTCGGGGTCTTCACGCAGCTGCCATTGCATATCTCTTTCCATAGTATTCTCTAATTGTATATACTTTGGGTCTTCCGCTCGCCGCCATGGCTTCGCAGCCGTTTATAGGGCTAACTGTTGGTTGTGTAGCGAAGCCTTCGAACTTGGTAATGGGTTGCGCTCTCCTGCGCCTTCTATAGTGGGTCGTCCTCATTGGTTTCCCCTGAAAGGACGCCGCTAGCGCTGAGAGTTCGAGCCTGGCCGCGACCGTGACTGTCCGTGACGGTCACGGCCGTGACTGTCGCCATTACGCATTATCGCTGAGTGTCGTCTAATAAATACCCTAACAAATTGGTGGAGGTGCCACTATCAAACTTTGCCATCATCATATCGCCGCTGACGAAGTACCTTGGAAATAACGGACCGCTAAATTCATGGTCGTCCGAGTGTGACGTTGCGTTCGCAAAACTCCGTCGTTTGTTGACGTCTCCTCCCATACTACGCCACTACGATCCTACGGCCCCAACGGAGGTACACACGGACGCCAGCGGTGTAGGCCGCGGCGCTGTCCTTGCGCAGCGCAAACCAGGGTTCCCCGAATATGTCGTGGCATACGCAAGCCGTACGCTTACCAGAGCTGAGACCAATTACACAGTCACGGAAAAAATAGTGCCTGGCGATCATCTTGGCCCTTACAAATTTCCGACCTTATTTGTATGGTTGCCCATTTGATGTCGTCACCGACCATCATGCACTATGCTGGCTGTCTTCATTGAAAAATTCCTCAGGCCGTCTCGCCCGCTGGGCACTTCGCCTGCAAGACTACGACATCCGCGTGCTGTACCGCAACGGACTTCAGCATGCTGACGCCGACGCCCTCTCGCGCTATCCCTTGCCTGACGACAATGCCCCCTGCTCAGTATCTCACATAGCTGTTGCTTCAATCGAGGTTCACACCATCGCTACCGAACAGCGCAAGGATAAATGGATCACCTCGCTGATAGACTTGCTCACTGATCCGTCGGCAACACCACCTACTCGCGCGTTGCGTCGTCAAGCCCACCATTTCGCCATTCGTGACGACCTACTGTACCTACGCAATTACAACGCCGACGGCCGCCAGTGGCTACTAGTGATACCCCGCAGTGTGCGTTCTGAGATATGCGAGGCCTTCCACGCTGACCCGCAACGCGTGCACTCTGGGGTATCCAAAACATACCACCGCATTCGACAACGATACTTCTGGCGAGGGATGTACCGCTACGTGCAGAATTTCGTTCGCTCCTGCCTCGATTGCCAACGCCAAAAACCTGCAATGCACGTGTCGCCAGCAGGTCTACATCTATTACCTTGCCCTGACCGTTCGTTTGGGCGCGGGGGCATCGATTTGTATGGACCACTTCTTCTGACTTCGGCTGGTAACCGCTGGGCCATCGTCGCTGTTGACCATCTAACGCGATACGTAGACACCGCCGCCCTCCCAGCGGCTACAGCGCGCGATGATGCCTGCTTCCTGCTGCAGCGATTCATGCTGTGTCACGGTCCACCCCAAGAGCTTCTCAGCGACGAAGGCCATGTCTTCTTCTCGGAAGTCGTGGAAGCCATTCTCAATGAGTACCATGCTGTTCACCGCAAAACTACTGCTTACCTCCCGCACACGAATGGCCTAACCGAACTATTTAACCGCACGCTCGGTGACATGCTCTCAATGTACGTCGCCGCCGATCACACCAATTGGGATGCCATTCTGCCCTTCGTCACCTACGCCTATAACATCTACCCTCAGAGCACTACTGGTTTTTCACCCTTGTTCTTACTGTACGGAAGGCACCCGTCGCACACCATCGACAAGATACTTCCATACAAGCCGGATCCATCGGCGTGTGCGCCTATTTCTGACACAGCCAGGCTTGCTGAAGAGTGTCGGGAGCTTGCCAAGACATTTACGACGCATGAACAAGAGCTGCAGGAGAGCATTCGTGATGGCAACACCACTTCTGAGCCCATGTTCCTCCCTGGAGCGCTCGTACGGCTCTCGGTCCCTACCAAGTCCCTACCACTGCAAGTGGCCTCTCTTCAAAACTGCTGCCGAAATACGAAGGCCCCTACCGTGTCGTCGAGCGCACATCCCCGGTCAACTTCCTGATCGAATCTGTCGAACCATCTTCAGACATGCGCCGTCGAGGGCGCGACATTGTCAACGTGGAGCGCCTCAAGGCATGCATGACCCACTCATAATCACAAGCTGTTAGGTCGCCGGGCGGCTCCCTTTTCGTACCCGGGGTAATTGTAGCGATGAGTTCCAACTTAGTAATGGGTTGCGCTCTCCAGCGCCTTCTATAGTGGGTCATCCTCTTTGATTTCCCCTGAAAGAACGCCGCTCGCGCTGAGAGTTCGTGCCTGGCCGTGACTGTCGTCATTACGCATTATCGCTGAGTGCCATCTAATAAATACCCTAACAGTTGGTTAGTTGGTGAATCTGTATTATTAGTCCCGATAGACACGACTAGCGTGCAGTATGCTCCTCTCACGATGGCACGGGCAGGCTAAGATTGACCGCCGCCTCTTGGACTCTCTGGACGGTCTAAAGCTGATCCCCGTTGTTGGGGTTTCTGATGGCGGAACACCACTTGGCTTGGCTGGCTTAACTGTTGCCTTCTTCATATATATTGGGCCAGTGGTGAGTAGTGTCTTGTACCTACTTTCTGTGCCACATTGCCGTTTATGATGACAATAGTTTTTTGGTTCGCCGGACAAGGAACGATTTGCTAAAGATCTCGCTGTTAAAAGGTCGTATTTGTGGCCGTCCGGTGTGGTGTTGCGTTAGTGTGTTGGACTCCATATCTGAGGTGCGTTAAAAGGCCACTGGTTCGAACCTCGCCCGCGCGTCTTTTCTTTTTGGTCGTTTTGCTCGTCATTATGTCATCATTACAATCTAGGCATGAATAAATTTTCAGAACGATATTAGGGCCCAATTTTGGCCCGAGAACAGCGTTGTTTTTCTGTAGGTGTACTACTACTCCTTTGGCATGGGTCCAGCTTCTCTGTTTCGGCAGGAGTTATGTTATTCTATTGAGGTGGAGTACTATAACACTTTCTAGGGGCTTTACTATACTCTGCCTCAAATAAAGGTGGTTTACTCGGGAAAAGAGAGTTAAATGTGGGACAAGAATATGCTCCCCCAAAGAGAGTGCCCCGCACTCTGTAGGTTTTTAGAGTGATATATCGCATACTCCAGACAGACGCGACCTTCACCTCCTACTAAAGATTTGCATATATATTAAATGCAAAGAAACTGCTGCCGGTAACGAACGGCAAGTCAATAACGGCAATAGCGCTAACTTTCTTTTACAATTCACAACATAACTAAAACTGCATATTGCCACGTACGTTTCTTATCACTTTTGCTGCATTCGCCCACAAAGGCTGTCGGCAACGCTCAGCGCAAACCGCGCCTCATTCTTCGAGAAGCTTCACGATTGTTGTAGATGATTTTGTTAAGATTGCGCGCAAGACGCGAACGCTCGAGCTCATTCTAGAGATTGCGCAACCACCAGCGATATCGCTGGAAAGTTCGATAGCGCCTGTATAAAAGCCGACGCGCTTGACCGCTTGTCAGTTGATCGACGGACGACGCCCTGTTCGCCGCTATCATTGTACAGCGTGTATTGCTGTAGTTCAAGTTCTCATTTTCGGGCCACAAGTTCGGCCAAATAAACAGTTTCATCCTGCAAACGCCGACTGCTGTCTTTGTCGACGTCACGACCACGTGACATCTGGTGGAGGTGCTGCTTCATGATCCGGACGCCACCGCGGAGCGCTGACCCAAGCCCAAGCCGCGAAGAAGACGACTCTAAAGACGACCCGGATCCTCGAACCAGCCGCCGGCAGAAAGGACTACCCCCCGAATACGAACCCCTACCGGACAAGACCAGGATCACAGCGAAGAAGACAACAGCCACAATGACAACCGCTGGGGTGCCTACAACGGTCGTCATGCGTCAACCGAGGGAGCCGCCGACATTCCGCGGATCACCAAGCGAGGATCCAGAAAGCTGGCTGGAGGCATACGACCGAGCCTCCACGTTCAACAACTGGGACTGCGACGAGAAGCTACGCCATGTCTACTTCGCCCTTGAAGATGGCGCAAGGACCTGGTTCGAGAATGGAGAGTCCACGCTAACATCATGGGACCTCTTTCGCACCGGATTTCTCGACACCTTCACGAGCGTCATCCGGAAAGAAAGGGCTGAAACCCTTCTCGAGACACGTGTACAGCTCCCCAATGAGAACGTCGGACTGTACACCGAAGAAATGACTCGCCTATTCCGCCATGCCGATCCAGCCATGTCCAAAGAAAAGAAAGTTCGGTTCCTGATGCGGGGAGTGAAGGAAGAACTTTTCGCCGGACTTGTGCGCAACCCCCGAAGACGGTCTCGGAATTCGTTTCGGAGGCCACCACAATCGAAAAGGCACTAGCAATCCGCACTAGGCAGTACAACCGCCGCATGCCGATGACGAACTACGGGGAAGCACATGCGCTGGGCTCCGACGACCTACGTGAGACGTTCAGGGCGGTCGTACGCGAAGAGCTGCGAAGGATGTTTCCTGCATCGCAACCCCAGGTCCATTCCATAGCCGACGTTGTTCGCGAGGAACTTCAGCATTCGCTAGGAGTTGCTCCACCGTCGCCACCTGAGCCGGAAGCGATGAGCTATGCTGCCGTTGCACGCCATGCTGTCGCCAATCCGCGCAATCACCAACGCCCCGTGCCACCGCAGTTCCGCCGCCAGACACCGCCGCCACCTCCGATGCCATCCCGCCCGCCTACAGGCCAACGCTACACACCCCGAAAGACCGACGTTTGGCGTGCCCCTGACAACCGACCGCTCTGCTACCACTGCGGGGATGCCGGCCACACGCACCGCCGCTGCCAGTACCGACAGATGGGGCTACGCGGTTTCGCCGGCAACGCGCCGCGCCCGCAGCCAGGCGAACGGCCTCGCGACATCGACGACTACCTCAACGGAACACAGTGGCAAGAACGACGACCTTCCCGCTCCCCGTCGCCCGGCCGTTACATGTCACCGCACCGCCGGCAGTACACTGGCCCAAAGCGGAGCCGGTCGCCTAGCCCGTATCCGGAAAACTAAGGGCAGCAACCGATGGAGGTGCGGTTGCTGAACGACGAAATGCTGAAGATCCTCCGCCGTCGACGACGACGCCAGGACGATGTTCTGAGCCCCCGCCGCACGCCGAACCACGTCCTGAAGACGAAACTTTGCGACCGGAAGCAGACCTGACGACGCAACGCGGAAGCAGCGGTGCAAACCGACGTAGCCGTGACCCGACGCCGCGACATAACCGCAACGCAAGACGGCGGACTAGCGACCTCGACATTCTGATCGACGGCCACAACATCACCGCTCTCGTCGATACTGGAGCCGACTATTCCGTCATCAGTGGGCCGTTCGCAGCAAAGTTGAAGAAAGTTAAGACTGCTTGGGAAGGCCCCGCGATCCGGACCGCTGGAGGTCATCTGATAACGCCGATTGGTGTCTGCACAGCGAGAGTCACCATCAATAACCAGACTTATCCTGCGAGCTTTGTAATCCTAAAAAACTGCTCCAGAGATGTGATACTTGGAATAGACTTCCTAGGTGACCACGGCGCCGTCATCGACCTTAGGTCTGAGTCGATAACACTAACCTCAGACAAAGCGCTACCGCCCCACGCAACGCCACGGAACCATGCACTGAATGTGATAGAAGAGCAGGTGACCGTTCCGCCGCGCTCCAGCGTCATTATTTCCGTCGGCACCAAAGAACCAGCAGACCTTGAAGGTGTCATCGAGGGCGATCAGCACCTACTCCTGAACGGTCAGGTTTGCGTCGCAAGAGGCATAGCCGAGCTGCGTGATGGCAACGCAAAGGTAGTGTTCACGAACTTTAGCCACGAATATAGGCGCCTCAACAGTGGTACGACGGTTGCCTACATCGACGAATGTGCGGCCGCCAGCAATGCTTTCGCCCTCTTCGATGCTGCCGAACCTGCTTAGACGAGTCGAGGTCCCGAACCAGATTTCGACGTTAACCCGAGCCTTCTGAAGGTCAAGCAAGACCAGCTCAAAACGCTCCTCCTGCAATACAAGGACTGTTTCTCGTCGTCATCGCGGGTCCCACAAACGCCCCTTGCTAAGCATCGCATTATAACAGAAGAAAATTCTCGACCACTCCGTCAGAGCCCCTACAGAGTTTCGACTCGAGAGCGCGACGCGATAAAGAAACAATTCGACGAGATGTTACGCGACAACATCATCCAGCCGTCCAAGAGCCCCTGGGCGTCACCCGTGGTGTTAGTGAAGAAGAAGGACGGGACACTGCGCTTCTGCGTTGATTACCGACGCCTGAACAAGATCACGAAGAAGGACGTGTACCCCCTCCCACGGATAGACGACACCCTGGATCGACTTCACAACGCGACGTACTTTTCGTCGATGGACCTCAAGACCGGCTATTGGCAGATCGAAGTAGACGAAAGAGACCGAGAAAAGACCGCTTTTATAACACGCGACGGCCTCTTTGAGTTCAAGGTCATGCCTTTCAGTCTTTGCTCGGCACCTGCGACGTTCCAGCGCGTCATGGACACCGTACTGGCCGGATTGAAGTGGCAGTCGTGCCTTGTGTATTTGGACGACGTCGTCGTGTTTTCCTCGACCTTCGACGAGCATCTCCGGCGGCTTGAGGCAGTACTTCAAGCAATCAAGACCTCTGGACTGACCTTGAAGCCAGAAAAGTGCCGATTCGCGTATGACGAGCTCTTGTTTCTGGCTCATGTGATCGGCAAGTCTGGAGTGCGCCCAGACCCGCGGAAAACAGCTGCCATCGCCGACTTCGCGCCACCCACCGACAAGAAGGCCGTGCGCCGATTTCTCGGCTTATGCGCCTATTACAGACGCTTCGTCAAAAACTTTTCACGAATCGCCGAACCACTGACGCTTCTCACGAAGACTAACGTGGAATTCAGGTGGGAAA
>NC_051184.2:79553520-79576881 GCF_013339695.2 Rhipicephalus sanguineus | reverse complement strand
TGCCTTCTCCTTTTTCTGTTCCTTCCTCCCTTCCTTTCAAGGTTAACAAAAACGTTGGCTGCAGTGGTGGTGGGTGGCCATGGATATTGCGGCAGATTTCGCGCTCGGAGTCGCGAAAAAAACACTTACAGATTTGCTCCTAGGAAGGACCACTACGTCAAAAAAATGGGGGGACGCTTAAGCTTCGCCTTTAAGAGTTGAACGCGATAGGGATATCCTGCCCCTAGTGCGCACTTCGAACACTACGAGTGTTTAACAGAATGCGCGCACTAAGGTGTGTGCCTTATGTAATGGGTAGCATGCTTTAAACCAGGGGCAATTATGCGCGAGAAACTTTTTCGAAGTTGCGATGCACCCACTACGTGGTCTTAAAGGAATACGCGCAGTAATATGCCTTCTGTAATGGTGGCTGTCTTTAAACCACAAAGTCGTTATGATAATGACATGGTGTGACGCCCGATGGCAATGTACGCTTGTACCACGCAATATTACTGCGATATTGAATCTCGTACTGTGACACCTGTATACAGGACGCGTATTTTTGGGAAGCATGAAAGTTACTTTCAGTGCAGCTCCAAGCTGAACCAACAAGCCCTATATCGGTACCCTAGTCTGTGTAACGCTTGTGCGCTGGTAGAGGCCGCCTTGAGTTTTTTGTTCGCTATGTATGCTAATTACACACATTTGTAATAAATACACCATGAAAAAAAAAAAGAGTGCGTTGTAGAAAACACCTGCTTGCCACGCAGCCACGGCCTGGGTCGATTCTCACTCGGACCCAATATTTTTATTATTTATTTTATTTGCAGCTTTTTCGATTTTTCAGTCACGGTCAAGATGATGATTTTTCGCTCACAACCAACGGTGCCGACGCCGACGGCGGAATTTCTGCGATACGAGCTCTTTAACGCTATCGCGTTAAAAGAGCGACCATTATGCCCGTCTATACGACACATGATATAGCAGTCTGGGGTTTTATGTGGAGCACGCGCTAGTGGAGGGCTCCGAAAATTTCGACCATCGGGTGTTCTTTAACGTGCTTCTAGTATTTTAACGGGCTTCTAGTATTTCGCCTCCATCTAAATGCGACCGCCGAGGCCGGGATCGAACTCGCGATGTTCGGGTCAGCAGCCGAGCACCATAACCACTGTTCCATCGGGCGTACATATCCGATAACACAAAACATACTCGAATACAAAACATACTCGAATAGCTATACGCACGCATGCACACACAGTTTCGCCCCACACCAGCCTTCACCGTATGGACCAACGCCTACGACTCAATATTCCATCTGGGCTATACCGATCCGAGAAGACCGTTCTCTGCCGCATGTGGCTTCCGATGTCCTTTACTAACGTCTTTGCTTGCCGCATCGGAATGGCAGTATGTGACCATTGCGGCCGTGACGAATCCATCGAACACATCCTATGTCATTGCCCTCAGTACAGCTCCTAGGGACAATCCCTCTCAGCAGTGTTTGAAGACCTCGACGACTGGCCGCTTTCTGAGCAGTCAATCTTGGAATGCCGGAATGATCGAGCTTCACGCCAGCAAGTGACGAAGGCGCTGTTGAAGTGTCTGCGAGCGACCAGCCTCGTTGAACGATTATGTGTGTGCACGATCGTGCGTGTGTGTCTCCCCTTATTTCCTTTTCTCATTCTTATCGTCCTTACTTTTCTATCTCCACTTACCCCTTCCCCAGTGCAGGGTAGCAAACCGGGTATTTATTTTCCGGTTTACAGCCCTGCCATTCCGCATTACATCTCTCTCTCTCTCTCTCTATCATACGCATTTATATAGAGTCGCAATCTCGAGTTAATAGAGGCTTTATTATGCCTGCATGACGTGGCAAAACAGCCACACTCAGGGGCAGAGCATCCTTCCGGGATGATATCATTTAACGGGGGCTCGCACATCACGATTGCATAAAACTAACGACTACCACGTCGTGATTATATACTGATAACAAAAATTGTTTATTGAATTATTCATTTTTCATTTATGACCGAATTGACAAGTGCCTATTTCTAGAAATGCAAATTTTCCTCTTGACCTGCATTTACGTCTTAGTGTTTGCATATAATTAACCGCTGGCTTCTTGGCCAATTTGCCACAGTGGGTGACCCACTAGTAAGAGCATGCAAGCAAGCCAGCAAAGGACCCCTTCACAAATCACAGCTACCTGAACCCACTCAGGTAGTACCAGAGTTGGTAAGTGCCAATCATCTGGGGATCACTATCATCAGTCCCGCTACAGAGCAGTCCGCACGCTTTAGTAGCTGATGGTATTATTTTCCATTTTGCAATAGGAATCAACCGCGCAAATGTGGACAACATTCTATTGGACAGGGCGGCTATGCATTGCCTGAATTCACCACGGTCACAAAAACAGGTTACTGACGTAACACTTTCCTTTGTGCTAGTTGGCGCCTTCTATAACACTTAGCACAGCAGCGCTCATAGGTAGTGACAAAGAAGTGAGTACACTGGATTGGCACAAACTTAGAACTTTTATTTCAGAACACTTGCCGACGCACATTTACGAGCACATTGTAGTAAGTGCGCGACCCATATCCAGGCAGTGAAGGGTATGAGTGCGGCATACCGATCTTTCCTCTATTGAATGACACGCAGTTACAGATGCCGCAGAAGCGCCAACGGTAGAAGTGTGCCTGCTAATAAAAATTGGCATATGCTAAGTGAGAGATATTTATCTGGGATTCCATCAATCGTGAAAGCATTACGCAAGAAGTGTAATTCTTACTTTGCTACAAAAAGCACTTCCAGATAATATAGATACTCTGTACATCCGACATGGTCAGGCGACTCCAATATCGCCTTCTCGCCAAGGTTCACCCAACTCTTCTGAACAAAGAAATAACTAAACAACTATTCCTTTTCTCAAAAAAGCTTACCTAGCTCATTTTGTACAGAATCATTTTTCAGTGTCTATATACTTGTGTTCACAATGAATCTAAACAAATGTCAAGATAAAACAAACATCTGGAAGGGAGACAAAATCTAAACGCGCTGTTCGTGACAGCGATAGAAATTTATTCTCTCATTTGTTTGTTCGTTTATTTGGAGTACGTTTACGGTATGACATACATCAGAGAAGGGATGGTCATTCATTGCAAATGAGAATGAAAAAATAAAACATATGTGCGAAAGTTATACATACGGTATAATACACAGTTACAGTTATACATCCAAGCAGAGTACAGACAAGTAATATTAGGGCAGTATTCTAACATATGGGTAGAGCATTTCAAAAGCACTGGGATTATCTGTCTGTTATGGAGTCAGGTGTGTAATTCTACTCATTTTCCTTTCTGGGATAGTGAGCCTGCTGTAGCCTAAATACGTGGAATGTCTACTTTATGAATGTGATCAAGCCAATGTGAGGAAAATTGTGCTGAAAGTATAAACAAGGAACGAAGCACAGGGTAGTGATATCACAGTTTTTGAAAAATACAAATTTGTGACTACATTGTGGGTAGCGAAGGAAGACTAAGAGTAACTTTCATTTCTATGACACTACTGTTGCGAATGCAGTTTCCTGAAATGAAACATCCAGGGAGATTTGTACTGCCCGAAGATTTCGCATTCGTGTGATGTTAGTGGATCTCACACAGGCGAGGCGTACGTGGGATCGACACCCCCAGGCGAGGTTATGCTGTGGTCTTGTGCCGCACGTCAATAACACATGAAGTTTTGCCCGATCTTTCGAATTAAATTTGTGAATAGGCATGGTACCCCTGTTGAAACACGTGATCATGCCTGCTAAATCGCATAGGAGTATCTAGCAGAGTTAGCAATTTATTGAACAGGCTTCCTAATCTTTTTTTCCACAGCCTCTATTATAGTGACTGAGATAATATTGATTTTTACACTCCGAGTTAGACATTTAGAGCCAACGCACTCGCATATCTGGATTACAGGTTATCCTTCATTATCGACAGATGTTCCGCGAAGGTCAAGCTGGTCTGTAATTATGTGTTGAGTTCGTATGTTAATTGTGCGTTCTTGTTGCCGTGCTGGAACGCACTGTCAGCCAACGATAAAAAACAACTTAAATCTATAGCTGCTGAGAACTTTATCACATGAAGCCGCCGGTATGGCGATGAAAAATTAGCTTAAAACTTGCACAATTTCCCGCCATGAAACAAATGTTTGAGGTTCACATGTTCGTCATACAATGAAACACCTTAATGATCCGAATCTCATGTTGAACTAGCCATGTTCCCGGAATAGAAAAAAAACAGCAGAACACGCGAGAGATGAGTAAAAAGAGCATGTTACCCACACATGCACTCTTAATAGCAATAAAAGAAAATCAGCCATCATAATTTGAAATCAGAATTCAGTGATCTGCGTACACACCGTTTCCCGTGCTCACAATTTAGCTCTCCGGTCACACAAAAAACACAAGTACAGACAGCTCGGATTTAACTAAAATCATTTTTTGTGTACAGGTAAGTCACCATGTAACGTTACCAGGTGTACAAAGAGAAAAACACTGGGAACAATCATACGCATCCTTCTGCGCTGGACCGTTGAAAAGAGTTCTGACGATGACGTCAAAGAAGGCTATACAACGTTGCTTACTACGTGCATTTCATTCAGACGTATTTCACGAAGAATGAAGCACGCTTCTCATACGCATGTTTTTATAATTATTTTGTTACTTTACGAAAGAACAGCAGCATTGGACTGTACTGCTTTTCTCTAACATCTGAGTAAACGTTGACTTGTACGACTGAATATAACAACAAATTTCACATATACGACCCCCCCGCGCGTGCTTGTTATGAGGTATGAGGCTAGTTAAATATCTGAAAACCTCACCTAACTAATAGCACCTCGAAGTTCACCACCTATATTATTCGAAGGTTATTTATCCCAACTTCTTGTTTGTACGGGAATGACTGATTGCACATTTCATATTTCGGCAGCGAAAGGGTACACAGCCATGCGAATGTGGAGGTGCCCATGTGCGGTTGTCGTTAGGTATAGGTAACTTACATTTCTAAAATATCTCCTAACAGCACGTAAAAACTAAGCATTCTTGTTCATCGATGGTTTCCTATTAAAATTTTTTCTGCGCGAATGAATTATTGCACATTTCGCCAGTGAGGTAATACAGAGCCACGTGATGTGGAGTTGCTCATTCAGACATCTTTTTTATAAGCGATTGTGGTTTCTCTTTTAGGCAGGCTCACAGCTTTATCGTTTCTGTGCGTTGCGGTGATGAGTTTTAAGATCTGACGAGTGGTCGATGTATACTCACCATCTCGCATTTATAGTTCTCTCGACCCAATGAGTGCGTTCATGTACACGAAGGTGTCCTAGCTGTGTGAAGGACTTCGTGCATGTGTGCAATTGAAGGGCTTGTCGCCTTGTGCGTGCGGCGATGCACATCGAGATTAACTTTACTGAAGAATGATTGATCACATAAGTCGCAATGTAGGGCTTCTCGCCTGTGTGAGTGCGGCGATGTACATCGAGATTACCCTTTTGTGAAAATGATTGATCACATAAGTCGCAATGATAGGGCTTCTCGCCTGTGTGAGTGCGGCGATGTACATCGAGTACCTTTGGGGTGAAAAATGATTGATCACATAAGTCGCATGATAGGGCTTCTCGCCTGTGTGAGTGCGGCGATGTACATCGAGATTACCCTTTTGTGAAAATGATTGATGACATAGGTCGCAATGATAGGGCTTCTCGCCTGTGTGAGTGCGGCGATGTACATCGAGATTACCCTTTAGTGAAATGATTATTACACATGGCGCAATGATAGGGCTTCTCGCCTGTGTGAGTGCGGTGATGTCCATCGAGATGACCCTTTCGTGAAAATGATTGATCACATATGCTGCACTGATAGGGCGTGTCGCCTGTATGCGCCAGGCAATATCTCGCGAGATTATCCTCCCTTTTAAATGAATTGCCGCATACTTCGCACTTGTGGCTTCGTTCCCCTGATGTTTTCGTGCCGTGGTTGACGTCATTGTAGACGCCGCTGATATCTACTACGCGTTTTCCCCTATGTTTGCAGCCAGTAGCATCTCTGCGAGGAACCAGACAACAGTATCTAATACGGCACATAGATTGCTTTTTGGAAGGACAGCATCCTGCTTTTCTCGATGTAAATGTTGGCGAACAGGTTATAGCTTTAATGGGATGTCGATTCGCTTGAACTTACTCCTGTGCATCGGGAACTTGCCTTTTTCCATCATTTGCTTTCTTCAGCTACAGTTGAAGACTGGTGCATTCGATGGCCGGGGGACGTTGAACGTTGAGAAAAGAACATAGCTGTCCTTTTGATCACATGCATACAAAACTGCATCTTTGTTTTAAGAATAATGCCTACTTGTACTGTACAACTCAATGGGAAAGACGGTAAATACAGTTTGCTGGTCAAAACATTAAAAAAAATTCTCGTGTGTCTTAAACGTACGTGAAGGAAAGAAGTGGAAATTTTAAGGGCTCGTTTTTCTTTGATATACGCAATAATAATGAGCACTAACAGACAATGCCAAGGAAAGTGTAGGGAAAGTTATTAGTAGTAAATGCAATGTAAATGTGAAGAAAGAAAACTGGACGAAAAGTTAGCTTGCCGCGGGCAGGGACGGAACCTGCGACCTTCGAAAAACGCGTCCGATGCTCTACTAACTGAGCTACCGCGGCGGCCATCCCCCCGTCCACTTTATGGGGTATATATGAGTATTTAAACGTGGGAGCGTCAGTCAGCGCCGCCAGTAGCTTTTTAAACGTTCACATTTACATTACATTTACTACTAATAACATCCCCATACTTTCTATGGCAGTATTGTCTGTTAGTGCTCATTATATTGCGTATAACAAGAAAACGAGCCCTTCAAATTTCCCACTTCTTTCCTTCATTCAGCGAGGGTCTCATTCTGGCAGACTTGATGCTTTCAGGTAGTGTCCGAGGGATTATTGATCAGCTGCCAGCTCGTAATAAGTTCACGTGCACGTGACGCCAACAGTCGGAAAAATAGGGTTCCACATCCGCCGTCTTGGCTACTGGCGGCGCTGACTGACGCTCCCACGTTTAAATACACATATATACCCCATAAAGTGGACGGGGGGATGGCCGCCTCGGTAGCTCAGTTGGTAGAGCATCGGACGCGTTTTCCAAAGGTCGCAGGTTCGGTCCCTGCCCGCGGCAAGCTAACTTTTCGTCCAGTTTT
Source organism: Rhipicephalus sanguineus (assembly GCF_013339695.2). Classification (NCBI taxonomy): domain Eukaryota; kingdom Metazoa; phylum Arthropoda; class Arachnida; order Ixodida; family Ixodidae; genus Rhipicephalus; species Rhipicephalus sanguineus. The sequence continues at coordinate 79,569,661 of NC_051184.2, read as the reverse complement.
CTTTCTTCACATTTACACTATATGTACTACTAATAACGTCCCCTATACTTTCCTTGGCATTATTGTCTGTTAGTGCTCATTAATATTGCGTATAACAAAAAAAACGAGCCCTTAAAATTTCCACTTCTTTCCTTCATTCATAGCGAGGGTCTCATTCAGGCAGACTTGATGCTTTCAGGTAGTATGCGAGGGATTATTGGTCAGCTGCCAGCTCGTAATAAGGACACGTGCTACGTGACGCCAACAGGCGGAAAAAGTGTGTTCCACACTCGCCGTCTTGGCTGCCGGCGGCGCTGACTGACGCTCCCACGTTTAAATGTACATATATACCCTATAAAGTGGACGGGGGATGCCGCCGTGGTAGCTCAGTTGGTAGAGCATCGGACGCGTTATTCGAAGGTCGCAGGTTCGGTCCCCGCCCGCGGCAAGCTATCTTTTCGCCCACTTTTCTTTCTTCACATTTACATTACATTTAATACTAATAACGTCCCCTATATTTCTTGGCATTATTGTCTGTTAGTGCTCGTTAAATAAACGTACGTGGTAATTAGAAGTATTGAGGATAAAGTGGCGAGGCGTGCCCTCGGACGTGAAGCTGTATGCATGAATAAGAGCATGTCGCATAGCAGTTAAGCAGCAGATTACACGAGGCTTTCATTGCTACGAACATCTAGGCGACATTTGCTTGGCTAATTATTGATAATAACTAATCTTAGCTGACGTTGAGCTCTTACCTGAGCACATCCTGACAAAGACAATATACTGTAGTTCGGTATGCTCATTGCAGCTATAAGTTGAATGATTTCATAACCAACCAAACTTACCGCTGATCGATTGCTATCTTTCATCTCACAGTGAAAACACATTTAATGGATCATGACACTTTACTGTACTGTAACAAATGTAATCAAAGTGTGCGCTTTCCCATCCTTGACTCCGGCTTGTATCCGTTGTACACCGCGAAACACATTTTGGTGCTACTTTTGCCCCGTTGATCTGTACGTTTGTAAAATTGTACTGACTCCCGTTATCTCCAAAACACTACTGAGGAAATATCGCGCTGCTCATCAACGCACGACTTACGAGTAAACTTAGTCACCGCACAAAATATACTGCACCAAACCACAATATGTGCAAAAAATATTATTTACAAGAAAGAAATAACAAACGAGCGACTTCACTGGAGTGCCTTCACAGGCACTCTTGCAAATTAAGGCTGTAAATATGTCACTCCACGCAGTTTTCGGTAAATGCACATGAAAAACAAGCTTGCTTGCGATCCGGTGTCCGCTTTAAACCTTATCTCGCAGTTGCTAACTTCAGCCTTAACCATCCAATCCCTTTCGCGTCTTGCTGTGGTGATCTCGAGTATGTCAAAGTCCTCGCTTTCTGTTTGCTAACTTCGCTTACTGCAGCTGACGCACAACAACTTGCAAAGTGGTTAGGCTTGTGAGACAATCGACATTTCTTTCCAAAAGCTGGGCATTGTTTAGGTTTGTGCCAGCCGTTGCACCTGCGACAGCGACGTTGTTCTTTCGCTTGTTTTCCTTCTTTTAAGGGGGACGGGCACCTTGAGACCGCATCGACACTGGCTTCGCCTTTACGCCATACCAGCGCTGGGAAGAGATACTCAGAAAAGTATTCCGGAATACAGATATCGAAATACATGAACTGGAAGCCTAAAATACAGATACTGAGACACATTAGGCTTTAACGTAACGGGATATTTTGGAGATACTTTTGAAATAAGACGAAAAATGTATTCCGGAATACCGTTACAGCGATACAGATACTGGAATACTTTTTTTTACTTCAAGGATGCTCATACTACGCAGACACTTATTAGTGCAGCATAATGTTGTAATTAAAGTTGCAGCGCATCGAAACATTCAGTTCACTTATTTATTTATTACAGTACCCTCAGCACTATTGAGACATTGCAGGGGAGGGGGGTGGATAAAGTACATAATTAGTAATAATGACATAATTACAAGTATCAATTGCAATAAAAATACACTATTTCACAGCAACAGTAACAAGGATTTTACACCGAAATCGACATACTTGGCGAACAAACTAAGCTATGCAAGAAATAGCACACTTTAAGCAAATCCCTCGAATCACTAATGAACAACAGTGAACTGAGAAAAAGCACACATTTATTTTGAAGATCTGCTTTGCTGAGAAGGTTGCTGTGTAGGCTTCTCAAATAGGCTGTCTTCTAACAGCGTCGGTTCAGCCTCAGCACAAAACTCACGAAAGAAAGAAAGTCTGTCTACCGCTGAAGGCGAGCACAAATTCGTGTTATAGTGAATAAATACCGCCTTCATAGCCGGAATGCCCTGCAGCGTGGCGATATCTCTTCTTGGGTCATCTAGATACTGAAACACTTCCGCCCTCACTTAAGTTGTTCCGACTGTTCGTAATCCGTAGTCGGTCCCCATCTTCGGAATCCTCAGCCGTCTGACCCTGGTCTGACCCTGTCGGCTTCAATGAAGCTGTCACCACCACCGACGCTACCAGCATCCATTTCAGAAAGCCGCAACAGGCGAAGTCGGCTCCGGAGGTGGGGGAGCCTGCTACCACAAAAGACCGTTTCACGCATGTAATCAATTAGGAACGCACCCTGACATTGGAGAGGTGGCTGAAAGCGCGTCGAAGATCTTCTAGTCACTTCCGCCGCGACTACGGGAACTGCTTTTGGAAGTGCCGCCGCTTTGAGAACTGAACGCACGCGAAGCATTGAAAAGCCTGTTCCAAGGCCGTATCCGCGCGAGGGTTCGAGAAGTAATGGCTTGCCACCCGAAAAAAATTAGGCGTGCTGCACTGACCTTGAGAGACAGCGACTTTCGTCGGCAGAGGCCGACAACACTGCCCCCGCGATTCTGCCGTCCGCGGCGTCGCGCGCTTTACCACATGGACCATTCTGTGCTTGAGGGGAAACCATCGCCGCCCTATCTGTCGGCGACCGGCGGCGAGCCTATGCTTGTCTTGGCACAAAAAAGAAAAAAAAGAACGCCACTCCCCCGTTGGAAACACGCCTCAACTCATTTCCGACACAAAAAAAACAATGTAACGAGATACCCGTGTCCTGCCTAGTATCGCGATACAGGCGATACATCTAAATGCATTTCACTACTGAGATACAAATACATTTTTCAAATGTATCTCGATACAAAAATACAGATACTCAAAAGTATCTCTGAAATACTGTCGCGATACACTTGTATCGCGATAGTGCCCAGCCCTGCGCCATACTTCGTTTCGCTGTGCTACCGTCTCCGCTGCCCTGCACGTTTCCTCTGCTTTTTGCAATGTCAACAGGTTGTCCCGCAGCATTTTCTCGCGTAGTCTAGGATTATGCGTGCCAAATACGATTTGGTCCCTTATCATTGATTCTTGCGACGTGCTAAAGTTACACTGTGCTGCCTGTTTTTTCAAGTCGCGAACGAATTTTTCAAATGGTTCCCCTTCAGCTTGCTTTCTTGAACGGAACACATATCTCTCATGCACTTCGTTGCTAACTTCGGCGCAATAGGCATCAAATTGTCTCACCACGGTGCTGTAGTCCTTCTTGTCCTCGTTTGGCCCGAACTGAAAGTTGTTGAAGACATCCAAAGCGACGTCACCGGATGTGCTCAGCAGTAGCGCTGCCTTCGATGCTTCCGTTTTCGGTTGGTCTGTTGCCGTCGTCGCCAGCAGAAATAACTCAAACTTCTGCTTAAACCACTTCCAGTTTTCTGTGACGTTACCCGTCAGCCGCAATGCCTCCGGAGCTTTCAGGAGATCCATGACGTAACAGACGCCGGAATGAGTTCCCCCGGCATCAAGGGGCCACTTCTGACACCATGTATGGCTTATGTCACGGGCATACGGACGACGCTAACAGCAACATGCTCAGTGCAAGAATAACGACAACGTTTATTGAGCCACAGCTTATAAAGGCACGAGCGAGTGCAATGAACATACCGAAACTGGTAGCGTAACTTCCGTAGAAGCCCACGTGTCAAGCCGGTGGCTAGTTGTTGCAACAGTCGCCATCTATGTGAGGAGGGGACAAACAGAATTAAAAAAAAGAAAAAGATGACGTCACAACCGGAAGCGGAAATGACGTCAAGTTTTAACGCGATGGGCGCGAAATTATGAAATTTTTTGACAGGGCGCCGCTTCTTACTTTTTTTTATAGCTGCATGTTCTTTTTCTTAGCACTATGATCGCTTCATAATGGAAGCCTGCAAGATAACGGGAACACGAAAAAGACAGATTTGATAAATAAGGTGTATTTTATTGGCGAAATATTGCAGTTGAACAGGATATTACCCCAAAATATATAACACAGAAATCAGAAGTAGCATAACAATTCAACGTGCACACTGTGATGGTGTAATGTGGGCCCAGGATCCGAAATAATTCAACCGGTAGTCAGGTAATTCTGTACACACAACACAGACTTTAACACAACCGATAACTCTGACGATTCACACACAACACACTACAGCATTCCTTATTTACATCCTAAACGTCCTACGCGCCTCGCACACATACTGTCCTACTCGCCGTTATGAACTGTTGCCGCTGCGGCGAGGTCGGTCGTCACCGGTACTCCTTGGGCAGTCAACAGTCACGCTGCCTTGACCGTGGCGAGGTGGTAGTGGTGGTGACGATGGCACTGCAGGCCGGTAGATCACCAGGCCACTGCAGCGCAGGTTCGCTGCCCGTCGCCAACATGAGCCGCGGCCACCTCGTGACACCACTCGGGCCCCAGGACCTCAGGCCAGGAACAGACTAGGCTGCCGGTCTCTGTGTCAGCACCGGGCACAGAGCGGGAATCAGGCTCACCAGGTCCACATGGCTGCCGGACGCCTGGTTAAGCGATGTCGCGACCCGAACCGCCGACCAGCGGCTGCCGTTCCAACCGTGTCGCGCTCCAACTCCTCGAGCCGCACGCCCCGCTCGCGCTTCCTTTTCGTCGTCTTCCCCTCCAAGGCGTACCGTAGAGCAGAACTGTCGTTCCCTCTTCGCCCCGTCACGGGCCACACAATCCACATCATCACACACACAAACCTTGCACACATGTTGCTCTCGCATCCGTAGACAGCGCAGCGTTTCTTCGCGTAGCGTGGCGGACTCATAGTCCCGAAGGGCGACAGCACGCCGGCCGTGCGCTGGCAAAACACAGTCACTGAAACGGTTCCCGATGGCTGCGATGGCCTATATTACCTTCTGCCGAGTACCACGACTAGAAAACAACGGTTATGCGAGGAAATATCTACGGACGACAGGCACAAACCTATTGCGCAAAAACGAGCGACGCCATTTGCACATTTGCATCTCAAAATGCGCAAAACCGTTGACCCATGTTACCAGACTGCCTGCATGTGCCCGCTGTTTCTGAAAATAAACGAAAAAAATTGGCCACTCAACCACATACCCAAGACTAAAGTTGATCGAAGTAATCTACTAATTTAATTCGTGACAAATAAATTTAAAACTAATGAAAATAAATGCTTAATTAATTTTTGTTTTCATTATTTGTCCCCCCCTCACCTAGCAGCGCTTTAATCGTCACGCGGGTGTTGATGTTTGTCGCAATAGGTTTCCGACCACTTTTCGTTCCGACTTTCGCGACCTATTTAGATTGACCTTGCATACCGCGCATCCCCGATGCGCATCCGCGCCGATTCAATCAGTACACGTGTCCTATACACAAAGGGGCACGTGTCCGATCTAGAAAGAGGCGGATTCTGAATTCCGAGCAAGCTACACTTCAAGCTTTATTAATGAGCGGTGTCGCGAAATTTCTAAGGTAATTCCAAGTCTAAACTGTAACGGTGCTCTCGTAACCAACACCGGATACATTATTTTGAAAATTGAAAGCTACTGTGAATCTTTATTTATTGTTCTTTCTCATAAGTCCAGTGTCTAGTACAAGGTTATTTCTTATTTCTCTTTTGGACCCTTTTAAGGATGGTGGTTGTGCAGCCATCAATAGTTTCATTACAATAGAGGTTATAGAGCAGGCAATTGACCATTCATTTTCACTGAAAAGACGTGGTACTGATGGTTTATCAGCTCAATTTCGCAAAATTAAAAAAACGCCAGGCCTGCGCTGAAACCGCCACACAGTTACAGCGAAAGCTGGCAGAGCGGCGTTTCTAGAGCCCGTTATAAGCTGCCTTGGGGCTACTAATACAAGTACACTAGCAAGCAGGGTTGCCAATGGTGGCTACTTTTCGCCAAATTGGCGAATTTGAGAGGCCCGTGGCGACCTAAAATTATGAATGGCTACATGGCGAATTTTTGGCGATTTTCAGCTTAGGTCTCCACTGAGTTATGCATCCTAACCTCAGTGCCTTCCCAACGAATGAGCGGCACTATTCTCTGTATTTTTCTGGGTTTTGAGGTGCACATTGCGCGCCGCTCTGTATGTCCGCCATGTAACTCGTGTGTATCTCCTCAATTCATCTAGATGCTTCTAAATCAATTCATCTAGATTAATCTAGATGCTTCAGAGCTTCGCTAAAGTTTCGCTTCTGAAGGGGCTAGATGACGGGTTGGTCGTGTGTTCCGGCCATTTGTTCCGCCAAAGCTCCAACTATTCTGAATAGGTGGCGACCTATTCACCGCTGCAGTATCCCCTAATCGAGCTCGTATAGCGAAGATGGGCGGATACGCGGGTGTTCGTGCAATAAAAAATTATTTATTCAGGCATTTTCTTCTGTTCTCGGTGGAAGTGTGCAATGAAATCAATTGCTATATAACATTTTACAATGTCTACCTGTTCAATTAAAACGCACTGGATTCACGCGGGTAGATATAAGTGATTATACATGAAAGGGACAGTGGCGTCCGGTATCATATTAGTTCACGCTGAAAGGCATAAGACTCACTAATGAACGATACATGTCAGAATTCTGTCTTACTATTTTCAATGAACCTGTTAATCCTTTTTTTCTTATGAGGGGATGTAAAGATGTCTTCAAACAACGCCTTCGCGGCTTTTGCCTAAGGTTTACCACACTTTTACCTTTGAAACGAGCAGACAGGGATCGAAGAATATCATGAGCGTTTTATCCTTTCATACTTGCGCCTCCGCGCACATCTTGCAGCTAGTCGGAAAACCAGGTGCACCAAGCACTCCCATGGTGAAGGGGCGATGCGCGTGGCATTGAGAAATGTCAATATACTTTAAGGGCTTTGAATGGCACTGTATTCTACGGGGCTATACATCAGTGGAAATTCTTATTACTAGGATATGCCGCACATATCTATAATGGCGACTTTCTTGGCGAAATTCGTAAAAAAATGGCGACTTTTGGCGACTTTCTGCTCGTCGTTTGGCGACATTTACTCGAAAGTCAGTGGCATCCCTGCTAGCAAGGTACCCACTACGCCATAAATCACAATTTTTTGTGATGTTCGGAAGCACGTACTAAGCTATTATTCGTCATTCTGCGGGGAAGCGAGGCACCAGCTACACGTCCGTAAGGCATTATGTGTACTTTGTTGACGCGACGACTGATGGCGATGAAAAATTTGGCTCAGGCCTTTGAAATGGGTGGGAAGCTTTACACGGCCCACCAGTTATGTAATTTGCATTGGGTGACGTCCGGTCACTATTTCCCTTTCCGGCCATGCTGTATAACATACGTTGACGTGGGAGAGAGAGACGGGGGGGGGGGGGGGGCGAAGAACTTTACTGAGACCCCGAGGTAATGGATCATGCGCTTATGGACTTCCTTGGCAACCAATACAAGTGCACTTGCGAGGAACCCACTACGCTATAAATCATTGTAATTTTTGAGAAGTAGGGAAGCAGGCACTATGCCATTTTTCGTCACTCAACGGAGAGCTGTGGTACCTGCTAAACGCATGTAAGGCATTATGCGCACTTTGTTGATGCTGCGCCTGATTACGAAGAAAAATTATGGCGGAGCCCTTTGTAATGGGTTGGAAGCATTCAACAACCTTCTCGTTGCGCAATTCGCATTGTGTGACGCCTGGTTGCAGAATTCGCATTGTGCGACGCTTGGTGCTCATTTTACACTTCTACCACGCTATATTGCATGTGTTAATGTGGTTCCTTCCCGACATGAAGCCTGTATAGGGTCTTTTTGCACAGCAGTTTCAAGCACCGGCATGGCTCAGAGGTTGAATACTGGGCTCCCACGCAGAGAGCCCAGGTTCGAACCTCGTTCCGTCCTGGAATTTGTTCCTTATTTCATTTTTTTTATTTCAGGTGATAGTGGTTACGGATACGGGGTGCGGCGCCAAAAGCGGCCGCTGAAATGGTCTCGTAACAGCTTTCGCTGTTAAAAAAATCAGGAGCCCTTGTCATATTGGCGAAATGGGACGAGCGATGCATTAAGCGACTGAAGTACTACTTTTGCAGCGGAGCTGTGAAGCTTTTCATTATAGCTTTCGGACTGAAAACTATCATCATCATGAACCAGCCCACGCTCAGTTCGTCCTCTTCATCCTCTTCTTCATTTTTAACACGAAAGTGTTTTACGCCGGGGTCCACCAAGTACATCCGTCACGGATATGACGTTGATAAAATGCACGCCAGCGGGTGAGAAAGAAAAAAACTAAGAAAAGGATCCCCCGCTTGAAATCGAGCCCACCACCTTGCGGCCGCGACGGCAAGCGCCCGACGCCCTACCGACTAAGCTAAATCGGCAGCCGCACCACACGGCATGAACGCGCCTTATGTCTTACACGTTCTCTTTCGTACGGTGCTCTCTGTTGGCGATGTAGGTAGGCGGGGCGGAGCGGGGCGATGCCGCGGTCTATGAGAGGTGAAAAAGAAGTAATGGTTCACGATCGACATTTACTAGCGCTTACTCCGAGATTGCGTGCGATATCGGTAGTCATGGTTAAAGGCTATCGCTGTGCGTCGGCGCGCTGGCATCGCCGAGGCACCCTTGACGCAGTTCGTTCCTTGCCTTTCGCTTCGTGTCAGCGTGCGTCGGCTCATCGGAGTAGTGCACCTTCCACATGCACCAACGGGATTTCTACGCCGCCGACTGTTTCGATTGCGAGAGCACCGACTAACAAAACTGCTGCAATACGCGTTGCAGAAAAGACGCGATTTCGACAGGCGAATGTCGTGTCTTGGTGGTAGCGAGACTAGCGCTTGCGAGACAGAGGGGTATAGCTATGTAGTGTATCATTACAGCATCGGCCCTGCATGTTTTTGCAAGAAAAGGTGGCTGATGTGGCCAACTGACCGCTCCAGGCAGTCGGTTCAAACTACCTTTCGCGTGGCGTGCGCTGTCGCCGAAGTGATTGCGAATAGCTTTCGTTTTGCCTCGGAGAGACAAGTACTGTCCAACGCACTGCGGCGACTGGATGATCGGCCAATTTCCGTGCAGGTGCTACTACAGCACCGTCCACATCTCTCGGCGGCCCACAAGGCAGTGAAAGCACTCTTGTGTTTTTAAGTGCGAATGCACTTTATAAGCGACCCTGAATCCGCCGTCCCATAGCAACGGCGCGAGGAAAGGAGAGGAGCGTCTGTAGCAACGGCGCAGCGACGTCACACCCCACGTGACTGCGCGCGCTCCGCCTCCTCACCGCGGTTTGCGCGGGCGCGCGCCGGCTCCGCACCGCTCTTCTAGGTGGCATTGGGTGCAGTGCTTCGCCGCTCCTTTTCTCGCCGTTCGCTCTCTCTCCTCCCTGCGCCCCACTCTCCCGTCCGCTGGCTGGGCGCCTCTCGAAATGTGTGCTCGAGACGCCGCTGTGAAACGCCAACGGCGACCACAAGGCTGAGATTATGGCCGTCAGGTACAATGACAACACAAACAGGTGCTGATGAATGTGTAAATAAATGGTTACGGTACAAATCCTCGTATCGTCATTAATTTACGCCAATAAAATTACTGCGCCGTGTACTCTCGGCGCAAGAAATGCATTCGCATTTCCTCACGATTCCCTTCGGGGAGGTGGGGGCATTTTTTAGAACGACGGGCTTATGCGAACGCCTCTGACTTGTGGGGCAATCCCGCACGCTGAAGAGAATGCACTGCATCTCTTCTCTCTCTCGCTCTCTCTTTTTTTCTCTTTCCTCCTCTCTATTTCTCGTCTTTCTATTCCCCTTCCCCGACCCCCGAGTGTAGGGTAGCCAACCGGAAGTGTTTCTGGTTAACCTCCTGCCTTCTCCTTTTTCTGTTTCCTTCCTTCCTTCCTTTAAGGTTAAACAAAAACGTTGGCTGCAGTGGTGGTGGGTGGCCATGGGATATTGCGGCAGATTTCGCGCTCGGAGTCGCGAAAAAAAAAACACTTACAGATTTGCTCCTATGGAAGGACCGCACTACGTCAAAAAAATTGGGGGGACGCTTAAGCTTCGCCTTTAAGAGTTGAACGCGATAGGGATATCCTGCCCCTAGTGCGCACTTCGAACACTACGAGTGTTTAACAGAATGCGCGCACTAAGGTGTGTGCCTTATGTAATGGGTAGCATGCTTTAAACCAGGGGCAATTATGCGCGAGAAACTTTTTCGAAGTTGCGATGCACCCACTACGTGGTCTTAAAGGAATACGCGCAGTAATATGCCTTCTGTAATGGGTGGCTGTCTTTAAACCACAAAGTCGTTATGATAATGACATGGTGTGACGCCCGATGGCAATGTACGCTTGTACCACGCAATATTACTGCGATATTGAATCTCGTACTGTGACACCTGTATACAGGACGCGTATTTTTGGGAAGCATGAAAGTTACTTTCAGTGCAGCTCCAAGCTGAACCAACAAGCCCATATCGGTACCCTAGTCTGTGTAACGCTTGTGCGCTGGTAGAGGCCGCCTTGAGTTTTTTGTTCGCTATGTATGCTAATTACACACATTTGTAATAAATACCATGAAAAAAAAAAAAGAGGCGTGGCTGTGTGGTAGAACACCTGCTTGCCACGCAGACGGCCTGGGTTCGATTCTCACTCGGACCCAATATTTTTATTATTTATTTTATTTGCAGCTTTTTCGATTTTTCAGTCACGGTCAAGATGATGATTTTTCGCTCACAACCAACGGTGCCGACGCCGACGGCGGAATTTCTGCGATACGAGCTCTTTAACGCTATCGCGTTAAAAGAGCGACCATTATGCCCGTCTATACGACACATGATATAGCAGTCTGGGGTTTTATGTGTGGAGCACGCGCTAGTGGAGGGCTCCGAAAATTTCGACCATCGGGTGTTCTTTAACGTGCTTCTAGTATTTTAACGGGCTTCTAGTATTTCGCCTCCATCTAAATGCGACCGCCGAGGCCGGGATCGAACTCGCGATGTTCGGGTCAGCAGCCGAGCACCATAACCACTGTTCCATCGTGGCGTACATATCCGATAACACAAAACATACTCGAATACAAAACATACTCGAATAGCTATACGCACGCATGCACACACAGTTTCGCCCCACACCAGCCTTCACCGTATGGACCAACGCCTACGACTCAATATTCCATCTGGGCTATACCGATCCGAGAAGACCGTTCTCTGCCGCATGTGGCTTCCGATGTCCTTTACTAACGTCTTTGCTTGCCGCATCGGAATGGCAGTATGTGACCATTGCGGCCGTGACGAATCCATCGAACACATCCTATGTCATTGCCCTCAGTACAGCTCCTAGGGACAATCCCTCTCAGCAGTGTTTGAAGACCTCGACGACTGGCCGCTTTCTGAGCAGTCAATCTTGGAATGCCGGAATGATCGAGCTTCACGCCAGCAAGTGACGAAGGCGCTGTTGAAGTGTCTGCGAGCGACCAGCCTCGTTGAACGATTATGTGTGTGCACGATCGTGCGTGTGTGTCTCCCCTTATTTCCTTTTCTCATTCTTATCGTCCTTACTTTTCTATCTCCACTTACCCCTTCCCCAGTGCAGGGTAGCAAACCGGGTATTTATTTTCCGGTTTACAGCCCTGCCATTCCGCATTACATCTCTCTCTCTCTCTCTCTATCATACGCATTTATATAGAGTCGCAATCTCGAGTTAATAGGGGCTTTATTATGCCTGCATGACGTGGCAAAACAGCCACACTCAAGGGGCAGAGCATCCTTCCGGGGATGATATCATTTAACGGGGGCTCGCACATCACGATTGCATAAAACTAACGACTACCACGTCGTGATTATATACTGATAACAAAAATTGTTTATTGAATTATTCATTTTTCATTTATGACCGAATTGACAAGTGCCTATTTCTAGAAATGCAAATTTTCCTCTTGACCTGCATTTACGTCTTAGTGTTTGCATATAAATTAACCGCTGGCTTCTTGGCCAATTTGCCACAGTGGGTGACCCACTAGTAAAGAGCATGCAAGCAAGCCAGCAAAGGACCCCTTCACAAATCACAGCTACCTGAACCCACTCAGGTAGTACCAGAGTTGGTAAGTGCCAATCATCTGGGGATCACTATCATCAGTCCCAGCTACAGAGCAGTCCGCACGCTTTAGTAGCTGATGGGTATTATTTTCCATTTTGCAATAGGAATCAACCGCGCAAATGTGGACAACATTCTATTGGACAGGGCGGCTATGCATTGCCTGAATTCACCACGGTCACAAAAACAGGTTACTGACGTACACTTTCCTTTGTGCTAGTTGGCGCCTTCTATAACACTTAGCACAGCAGCGCTCATAGGTAGTGACAAAGAAAGTGAGTACACTGGATTGGCACAAACTTAGAACTTTATTTCAGAACACTTGCCGACGCACATTTACGAGCACATTGTAGTAAGTGCGCGAACCCATATCCAGGCAGTGAAGGGTATGAGTGCGGCATACCGATCTTTCCTCTATTGAATGACACGCAGTTACAGATGCCGCAGAAGCGCCAACGGTAGAAGTGTGCCTGCTAATAAAATTGGCATATGCTAAGTGAGAGATATTTATCTGGGATTTCCATCAATCGTGAAAGCATTACGCAAGAAGTGTAATTCTTACTTTGCTACAAAAAAAGCACTTCCAGATAATATAGATACTCTGTACATCCGACATGGTCAGGCGACTCCAATATCGCCTTCTCGCCAAGGTTCACCCAACTCTTCTGAACAAAGAAATAACTAAACAACTATTCCTTTTCTCAAAAAAGCTTACCTAGCTCATTTGTGTACAGAATCATTTTTCAGTGTCTATATACTTGTGTTCACAATGAATCTAAACAAATGTCAAGATAAAACAAACATCTGGAAGGGAGACAAAATCTAAACGCGCTGTTCGTGACAGCGATAGAAATTTATTCTCTCATTTGTTTGTTCGTTTATTTGGAGTACGTTTACGGTATGACATACATCAGAGAAGGGATGGTCATTCATTGCAAATGAGAATGAAAAAAATAAAAACATATGTGCGAAAGTTATACATACGGGTATAATACACAGTTACAGTTATACATTCCAAGCAGAGTACAGACAAGTAATATTAGGGCAGTATTCTAACATATGGGTAGAGCATTTCAAAAGCACTGGGATTATCTGTCTGTTATGGAGTCAGGTGTGTAATTCTACTCATTTTCCTTTCTGGGATAGTGAGCCTGCTGTAGCCTAAATACGTGGAATGTCTACTTTATGAATGTGATCAAGCCAATGTGAGGAAAATTGTGCTGAAAGTATAAACAAGGAACGAAGCACAGGGTAGTGATATCACAGTTTTTGAAAAATACAAATTTGTGACTACATTGTGGGTAGCGAAGGAAGACTAAGAGTAACTTTCATTTCTATGACACTACTGTTGCGAATGCAGTTTCTGAAATGAAACATCCAGGGAGATTTGTACTGCCCGAAGATTTCGCATTCGTGTGATGTTAGTGGATCTTCACACAGGCGAGGCGTACGTGGGATCGACACCCCAGGCGAGGTTATGCTGTGGTCTTGTGGCCGCACGTCAATAACACATGAAGTTTTGCCCGATCTTTCGAATTAAATTTGTGAATAGGCATGGTACCCCTGTTGAAACACGTGATCATGCCTGCTAAATCGCATAGGAGTATCTAGCAGAGTTAGCAATTTATTGAACAGGCTTCCTAATCTTTTTTTCCACAGCCTCTATTATAGTGACTGAGATAATATGATTTTTACACTCCGAGTTAGACATTTAGAGCCAACGCACTCGCATATCTGGATTACAGGTTATCCTTCATTATCGACAGATGTTCCGCGAAGGTCAAGCTGGTCTGTAAATTATGTGTTGAGTTCGTATGTTAATTGTTGCGTTCTTGTTGCCGTGCTGGAACGCACTGTCAGCCAACGATAAAAAACAACTAAATCTATAGCTGCTGAGAACTTTATCACATGAAGCCGCCGGTATGGGCGATGAAAAATTAGCTTAAAACTTGCACAATTTCCCGCCATGAAACAAATGTTTGAGGTTCCATGTTCGTCATACAATGAAACACCTTAAATGATCCGAATCTCATGTTGAACTAGCCATGTTCCCCGGAATAGAAAAAAAACAGCAGAACACGCGAGAGATGAGTAAAAGAGCATGTTACCCACACATGCACTCTTAATAGCAATAAAAGAAAATCAGCCATCATAATTTGAAATCAGAATTCAGTGATCTGCGTACACAACCGTTTCCCGTGCTCACAATTTAGCTCTCCGGTCACACAAAAAACACAAGTACAGACAGCTCGGATTTAACTAAAATCATTTTTTGTGTACAGGTAAGTCACCATGTAACGTTACCAGGTGTACAAAGAGAAAACACTGGGAACAATTCATACGCATCCTTCTGCGCTGGACCGTTGAAAGAGTTCTGACGATGACGTCAAAGAAGGCTATACAACGTTGCTTACTACGTGCATTTCCATTCAGACGTATTTTCACGAAGAATGAAAGCACGCTTCTCATACGCATGTTTTTATAATTATTTGTTACTTTACGAAAGAACAGCAGCATTGGACTGTACTGCTTTCTCTAACATCTGAGTAAACGTTGACTTGTACGACTGAATATAACAACAAATTTCACATATACGACCCCCCCGCGCGTGCTTGTATGAGGTATGAGGGCTAGTTAAATATCTGAAAACCTCACCTAACTAATAGCACCTCGAAGTTCACCACCTATATTATTCGAAGGTTATTTATCCCAACTTCTTGTTTGTACGGGAATGACTGATTGCACATTTCATATTTCGGCAGCGAAAGGGTACACAGCCATGCGAATGTGGAGGTGCCCATGTGCGTTGTCGTTAGGTATAGGTAACTTACATTTCTAAAAATATCTCCTAACAGCACGTAAAAACTAAGCATTCTGTTCATCGATGGTTTCCTATTAAAATTTTTTCTGCGCGAATGAATTATTGCACATTTCGCCAGTGAGGTAATACAGAGCCACGTGAATGTGGAGTTGCTCATTCAGACATCTTTTTTATAAGCGATTGTGTTCTCTTTTAGGCAGGCTCACGCTTTATCGTTTCTGTGCGTGCGTTGATGAGTTTTAAGATCTGACGATGTGGTCGATGTATACTCACACATCTCGCATTTATAAGTTCTCTCGACCCAATGAGTGCGTTCATGTACACGAAGGTGTCCTAGCTGTGTGAAGGACTTCGTGCATGATGTGCAATTGAAGGGCTTGTCGCCTGTGTGCGTGCGGCGATGCACATCGAGATTAGACTTTACTGAGAATGATTGATCACATAAGTCGCAATGATAGGGCTTCTCGCCTGTGTGAGTGCGGCGATGTACATCGAGATTACCCTTTTGTGAAAATGATTGATCACATAAGTCGCAATGATAGGCTTCTCGCCTGTGTGAGTGCGGCGATGATATCGAGATGACCTCTTTCGTGAAATGATTTATCACACATGTCGCAAATGATGGGCTTTTCGCCTGTGTGAGTGCGGCGATGTACATCGAGATTACCCTTTTGTGAAAATGATTGATGACATAGGTCGCAATGATAGGGCTTCTCGCCTGTGTGAGTGCGGCGATGTACATCGAGATTACCCTTTAGTGAAAATGTTTTTACACATGTCGCAATGATAGGGCTTCTCGCCTGTGTGAGTGCGGTGATGTCCATCGAGATGACCCTTTCGTGAAAATGATTGATCACATATGCTGCACTGATAGGGCTTGTCGCCTGTAATGCGCCAGGCAAATCCTCGCGATCTTATCCTCCCTTTTAAATGAATTGCCGG
>NC_051184.2:79478917-79553420 GCF_013339695.2 Rhipicephalus sanguineus | reverse complement strand
TCGGCACGATGGTTGAGCAGAAGCTTCCAAGTCTATTTTATGCTGATGATATTGTCTTATTTGCGGACAGTCAAGATGGTATACAGCGACTGGCAGATATATGCGGAAGGGAATGTGAGGCTCTAGGACTAGGATTTAGTGCAACAAAATGTGGATTGATGGTATTCAATGATCACGAAGACCATGTGGTCTTTATACAGGGCCAAAAAATACCGAGGGTAAGCGAGTACAAGTACCTCGGAGTATGGGTAAATGAGGGGGATAGATATATGGAGGTACAAGAGAAAGCATCGGTAGCAAAGGGAAAGAGGAATGCAATTATGAAGCACAAAGCTTTATGGGGATGCAATAGGTACGAGGTGCTTCTAGGGCTGTGGAAGGGTGTGATGGTCCCGGGGCTTACATTTGGGAACTCAATAGTGTGCATGAAGTCAGAGGCACAATCAGGAATGGATGTAAATCAAAGGACGGTGGGCCGCCTCGCGTTGGGCGCTCACGGGAAGACGACAAATGAGGCTGTAAAGGGTGATATGGGATGGACAGGCTTTGAAGTGAGGGAAGCACAGAGCAAAATGAGATTCGAAGAGAGGCTGAGGAAAATGAAGAACAGTAGATGGGCAGAGAAGGTTTTCAGGTATTTGTATAGAAAAAGCGTTGACACGCAGTGGAGAAAAAGAACTAGGAGGCTCACCAGTAAATATATGGCTAGCAGTGCGGGCGATATGGCAACAAGGAGCATTAAGCGGAAGGTCAGAGAGGCGGAGAGGACTTATTGGATGGTAGCGATGGAAAAGAAGCCGGCTCTGAGTAACTACCGAAAGGGAAAAAACGAAATAAGGAGGGAAAGGTTTTATGATAATTCAAGGGGAAGCGCTTTACTGTTTGAAGCAAGGTCGGGCTGCCTTAGAACGCGTAGTTATAAAGCGAGATTCAGTAACGAAGACGAACAATGTACATGCTGCGGGGGAACTAAGGAAACGATGGAACATGTACTGATTGAATGTGGCGATATTCACCCAGGTATACGTGTGGGCACGAGTCTACATGAAGCCTTGGGTTTTTAGGGACACCAATGGAAAGCTGCACACGTCCGCGATAGAAATAAGTAAGAGGCGGTTAGAGTATTGGTGGCAGAAAAGTAGAGATAAAGAACAAAAATAAATAATGGGGGAAAAATAAGGTCATTCTGCCTTAAGAGGCAGAGAGATGGACCGTGAATTTATATTTATTTGGTATAATAACATAGATTTAATCAATGTAGATAAGGTATTAGGCCAACATGAAAACAAGGAAGCTTTTTTTTTCTTCGAGCCTGGTGGCAGACATGTCACCGCCCCGTTTTAAAGGGGACGCTCATAGCATCCATCCGGAGAGAAACATGCCGCGCATACCGCGGCAGAAAGCAGAGCCCATGGGATTTCAGCGTGCGCATGGTATTTTTTTCCTCGCATGAGCAATAATCACCGCCAGAATCTTCTGGCTGCACTGAAGGAAAGTATTTTTTTCTGTTTGTCACCGATCTCGGAGGCGTGTGCGTGGGAGATAGATTGAGAAGGCGCAGGTAGGCACAGCAAACATAATTTAATTACACACAAGAAAAACTATAAGAAACCACTCAAAATAACTAACAGAGAAAATCTTATAACCACAAAAGAAATACGCGAAAGTTAACAAACACACTTCTCAGTACTTTGACACCTACGACTAGCGTCGCTACTGGAGTGTCTGGCCACGTAGGCCTCGCCGTCGAGTCGTAGTCTGGATGGAACGCGCTTACTTGGTTCCGTCAAACTCCATGAGTCCCGCCTCCGTGGGGTTGGATCCGCAGTCGATGTATCCGACGATCCTCTTCAATTGTCGCTCCGATACGCGACGGTTGGCCACGCTGCCGTAAGCCGCTTCCCGGACGCTGACGTGGCAGGCGTCGCTGTCGCTTAGGCCTAAGTACGAGCTCGGCCCCTGCTGTACCCGATGACGTGGCGTCCCGGGGATTGTTGCTGGCCGAAGTTTGAAGGGGGACTGCTGCTGGTGCGTCCGGAATTGCCGTAAGGTGCTGCAGCACCTCCGAGGAGCCTCGCCCGAGCGTCGTCGAGGTCAACGGCCACGCCACGGAGTGCCAGCGTCACGGCCTCCGGAATCGAACGCTTGCTGCCTTCCCGTTGACAGAACGTAGCTGCCAATGCGACCTTCTTCTCCAGTAGCCACGCAAACAATGCCAGCTCATCGACCTGCTGCCTTCGTTTACGGCTCGTGTCACGCGCATCGCGCCGTGTGCTACCCTGCACGCGCTCGTGCGTGTTCCGCGTGCTTCTCCTCCTACTTCGTCGTCTTCGTCGTCCATACGTCCTCTCCTTACTCACGACACTGTTACTGCATTTATTTTGGTCCAATTTACGAATAAAAGCAAGGCAACTGCTGAATTTTCCTGATATAGATCATTGTAAGGAGGTATCAATTCGTCTGTGGCAGTATTACTTTTTTTTTCATTACGGTCCGTCTCAGTATTTTGCCAGCCTCCGCGGTATGCCCGAATCACTGCAGGGCCAGTTCGAACGCGTTTTGCTGAAGGAAGCACCACGCCTTCTGCGACGCTATTGAATCAGCTTCCCAGCCACGAAACGCGAGCGCGCGTCTTTGCAGTCCGGCCGTGCACCAGCGAACGCGTCGCTGTGCGTAGTCGACACGCACAGCTACGGATAGCTACGGATATATTCCGTACTTCGGTGACAACGAGTCCGATGTATCACAACGCTCCCCACGCAGTGTCCGGACTTCTGCGACGCCATTCAGTTTCCCCGGTAAACCCGTCGTTGCGCGTGGATTTACTTCTGTTGAGAGACAATCGAGTCTGAACGCCTGAATTCCCTACTTCCAAGACACGATCGAGTCCGATCCGTTGCAGAGGCATCGCAATTATAAGTTCTCTAATATGGGGTGCGCACATCTACTGCAAAAAAAACAAAAACAGCCCATTTCAGAATATATACGCCCCAGCAATGATTTTGTCTCTCGTGCACCTTCACCCGATATTTCCAAATGAGCGCGAGGTTATATAAAAGCGCAAAAGCATTTTTTTTTCTCGCCACACGCAGCGCCAACAGCGCGGCAGCCTTTTCGATATTCAATAAGAGCGCCGCGGTGCGGAGCACGCTCTCTCTGTGCGATGGGCACGGTGTAAGAAAAACCGTGGCGATGGGGATGGCCGGATACACGCCGCGCGCCCGCCATCTCGGAGGCCATGGAGCAAGCAACGGCTCACGGGCGCAAGCGGATCGTGTTTCTGGTGGTAGTCCCATCACTGTAGCTGCGCCTGCCCGTAACAATCTAGAAGTGTACTTATGGTTTTCCGTTTCTCACGGAAAATAGCTTCATTGCCTGTCATTGTTTAGAGTGCTTCAATATTAAACGCATAATTTCACAAAAAACATTAGGTACCAAAATTGCGCCACATTTGCTGCTGAAGCGGAAGACCAGACAGTTGTCGCTCCTATTCATTTGGCTCCACGGACACCGCTTCGCGTATCCCATCCAGTTACCACTGTAGACGGGACAGCTTACTGCTTTCCCAAAGTAGAACACGCAGTGCTGTAAATTGACCACCACTTTCCTTAAGAAATAAATGGGAAATCGCTTAATGACAAGCCTACTGCCTAATTTCCTGGACAAGCGGGGCGGCTTTCTGCAATAGTGTAAGAAGCGTATTCAATGAAATAGCGTAAGTATAGCAATTGGTGATAAAGAGAAGTGAGGGTGAAGAGAGTGATGTGTTCTATCCTGGACATTTTTTTCTTATTTCGTTCTTTTAACCGAAAGCGGTTACGGACACCGGCACGACGGGCAACTACGGCGCCAAAGACGGCTGTTGTTGTGATCTCATAACAGCTTTCGCTGTAAGAGAAAAAAAAAACATGGCTGGTCCCTCTGTCATAGTAACCGGTATAACACGAAATTGAAACGTGTCTTCACTGACGTAGTTGAGCGTTTGTTGTGAATTGTTTCGCCCCAAGAACAAAGGAATGAATGCTACAGCAACAAATTGTAATGTCACGCGAAGAACGGCAAGCAGCTCGAAACTTGCAACGCGCTGCTCAAGCGCGGGACGACGCACGGAACGAACATACACAGGATGAGAGCGAACTGTCACATTTGTAACTTATTTCTGCGTGAGCACCTTTCGCAAAAGCGGCCGCTGCAGTGGGCCAAGTGACCTTGGTGCTCTCAACGCAAGACGTACGAACCACCGCGATCACGAGATAAGCGCACGCAGGAGCGACCACGCCCTGTAGAGAAGGGCGCTCGTCGCAACGGCGGCGACTTTTAAAGCGCGCTCTTTGAGCCCTTCGCGCCATCTCGCTACTGATAACGAAAACACGCTGTAACACGGATCTCTGAGTATCGCCACCGGCACATGGTGTATATAAATAGCTCGCCGTTCGCATTGTGAAGAGCGTGCCGTCTGTGGCCGAATCGTTTCGCGCTGCGGAGCGAGGGGTCGTAAGCTCGATTCCCGGTGACGCAACTTTTTCTTCTGGTTTTTTTTCTTTGCCCACTGTTAGTATTTATATTTTACAACGTCATATCCGTGACGGAAATACGTCAGTGGAGCCGTGGTAGACCCCGGCATAAAACACTTTCGTGTTAAAATGAAAGCGCCAAACGGCAAAGACACTAATTTCCCAGCTAAGCAATGCGACTTAACGCAGACCCGTAAATGACTGATAGTACCTTGAAATAACGTAAGCTTGGTATTGTCGGTATATTCCTTTTTATCCTCTTGCGCAAAACACAAGATAATCACAGGGGGAAAGCCGACGAAGACAGCGCTTGTGCTCATGAGTTGTCACTCGGTGGTTGTCTGGTGTTTAGCGTTAGATACTGAAAACACACTGGACGGTCTGCCATTTATTCTATACCGCGCGACAACTTTCTGTAGCAGCACAGCCAACTCTCCAGAGCCTGCGCTCACACTTTTTCACTACGCTGCCGCATGTAGTCCTTGAAAGTAAACCTTTGTTGTTTACGAAGCAGAAAAAAAATGATAATACCAATTTCTTTTCTGTTCATGTTCAAAATATTTTGCATTGCGAGAAAGCTTAACCCGTGAAAGATTTTCTTTTTTTGCTGTTTCTAGTTCTTCTGCGCCGATACCACGTTTCCTGCCCCCTTTAAACAACCATGATGATGTCAGGCACAAAAATATCCATAATGACCCCTTGTGCGTCACTAAAGGAGCCACAGAGCGGAGCGGCCGTGGAATTGCCACGATATCTTCCGCGAGCACTTGACGAGAAGCTCAAACCATGCCGTGACGTCAGGGTGCTGCAGGAAGTGAAGCTAGATTTGAAAAACGCGTTGTAAATAATTTTTCTGGGCGCACACACGTTTGCCCGTACATTTTGTAGGCTCTCGAGTTATTCATTTCATTGGGCATAAAAAAAAATGACAGCCTAAAATGTTCGTGTGACTATCGCTTTATCTCGGCTTCAATTGTAAAAACAAGTGAACTGTTGTGAGGATATGTTTTCACGGGCATTATAAGCCGCCTTATATCAAAATACGAAGACCCTTGACCATTTGTGGTATATTATTGTTTTTGGTTGTACCGAGGTGCCCGCTGACGCTCTTCACATTACCGTTGCTGTTCCCGTCGTCTTTCCTCGTAGGCACATTGCTCTTCGAAGAAGGCAATCAAATGGTTCAGCTCTATTCACGCCATACTTGGCAGTATTTTGCAGTCAAGTAATGAAATGTCATCTACGCTGATGATACGAGCATTTTCTTCGCTGGTCGCTCCGCTCGTGATTTAGCGGATCATGCCAACGCCACACTTGAGTTAATTCAGCAATGGTCCATAGATAATCACCTCGGTTTGAATGTTGCAAAAACGAAAGCCTTGACGTTTCACCCTCGTCATAAGGAATGTCTTACGTATCCGCTATTTATTAATGGTGCATCAGTTCAATACGTTAAGTCTTTCAAAACCCTAGGCATCTATTTTTCCGCTACAATGTCATGGGATGCACACGTTGACTTCCTGGTTAAAAAACTTTCTCGTACTATAGGACTTTTGCAGCGAAACAGTTCAATGTTTCCGGTCACAGTAAATCTACTCCTCTACAACTCGCTTTTCTCTTCGACTTTGAACTATGGTGCTCTTGTGTGGGGCACAACCACAAATGCCAATATCATGAAATTATTTTTATTACAAAAGCGAATTATGAGACTAACTTGTAAGGTGCCCTATTTGTCACATACAGCTCAATTGTTTGCCAAATTGCGTATCGTTAGAGTTACATCATTATACGAATATAAGATGTGTCGTTATTACAAACTATGCACAAAAAACCAAGACAATGCCTTGAAAAACTTAGCCAACCTAAAAACAAATGCAATGGCATACAAAACCCGTAACCCAGAGCAGTGGGAAGTGGCACGATGTCGCACAAACTATGGGAAGCAAATGGTCCGTTACCAGCTACCTTCACTGTTAAACCGCTTGCAGAAAACAAATGGCGTCGATATTGAAAAGTTGACAATGAAAGAGCTCCGCGATATATGTATATAAATAAGCCAAAATATTGTTCATATTATTAGACACCTTATTTGTATACATCCTTACATGGTTCGCGATGAGTATATGTTACCTTATCTCGTTTTTTTTTTCTTTTTGAATGCTGTTTTTTAGGGGCGAAGCTCCTTAAGGCGGCACCCGTTCGTCCCTCGTAGTCGTAGTGCGTAACCAGTCTTACGCTTTGACCTCCAAGGTGGTGCCGGTGGGAGATTTTTCCTGTGCGTTGTTGAACAATAAAAAATTCGCAGCGGTAGCTAAAAGCCGACTTCTTCTGTCTCTCATTCCCATTAGCAGCCATTCTTTACCTCCAAGGTAGTGCCTGGTGAGATTTCTCCTGTGCGTGATTAAACAATAAAAATTTTGTTCAAAACGCCGTTGATTGATGAAATAAACCAACGAAAGACGCCAGATGTTTTGTAAAAGCAAAACGGAAGAACGCCAGATGTTTCTAAAGCAAAACGAAAAGACGCCAGCTGCTTAACAAAAGACGCCAGATGTTTTCTAAAGCGATGGTTTTCTAAACAATGAAAATTCACAGCGTACATGTAAAATTAAAGTGAGCTGCAAGTCGTCATAACTCATCGAACCTTTAGTATAAACGCGCCCGATCTCACGTCGGTGATGATGTACTGGGCAGAATTCACGGAAGATTCACGGTTTACCGATGAACCTCCGCAGCTTCGCCCACTCATCATCATTCACTCCGTGGATATGCTGTGATTTTTTCACCTAGCCAACACCAATTCGCACTTGGGTTTTTTTTCTTTTCTTCGTTATATCATGTTATACCAGTGTTCTACAGTTTCCGCTTATATGTATCAATAACTATTGTGTACCTTTGCATTCTGATCTGTTCCATGTTATTATTATTTGTCCTGTTCATGCCTGCTGCTGTCCTATCAAGGAGGGGCTGTCACCTCGTCAAGCTACTCACTGTAGTAGCTTTTTGTGACAGCTCCTATCTTTCCTTTCTTCGAAAGATGAATAAACTTGATTTGATTTGATTTGAAATTACAGTAATTGAATTACTTTCTGGTGTAGTGACGATAATGTAATGAATTACTCCTAGCAAGTAAAATAAGGGAAATTTCTCAATAATTTAAAAATTACCTTTTGCCATAATAGAGCAGGTCTGGTTCCTTTATGACATAAAAATAACGAAACTGAAAGTAAAATCAACAAACAAGACATATTCTGAGTCCCAAACCTCAAGCGTGGGAAAGATAGCTCAGATGTCAATATATACATGTTCGAAAAAAACTGTACAGGCGTTGCTCCGCGTTACGCAGCGACAAGGAAAACATTGAAGAGCGGTGGTACGGAACTCTGCGCAGTCCGACATTAGAGGGACAATTATGAGCAGTCCAACGTGCCCGCGAAGCGGCCGAAAGGCTATGTCTTTCGGCCACAACGTGGGAGCGGCCCACATCGGGCTAGGAAACTAGCACGGCCTATTGGACCTCAATAAAGCTCTTTCATCCATCATCCGTAGTGCATGAATGACGAACTTTACGTCAGCTAGGTAATTTCAATGCAGTTTCATTGCTTTGAAAATGAATACTTTTGCAATGCCACTACTTTCTGCCGAATGTGACTTGTAATGTGATTTAATTACATTTACTGCGCTTGCTGAGTCCACGCTATCACCGCATACTTCTAAATTTCATCTGCACACTTAACTTCGAGCCGCCCCTTTGGCCGCTTCCCTTCCCTTGAAGTCCACACTGTTACTCTTAATGACCAGCGGCTATCTTGCCTACGCGCAACTTGCCCTGCCATGTCCATTTCTTCTTCTCGATTTCGACTAAGATGTCCTTAAAAACCGTTGTTTCCCTGACCCACTCTGCTTACTTCTTGTCCTTTAAGGCTACAGCTATAATTTTCCTGCTCGCCACGTGGTCCTCAATTTAAGTTGAACCCTATTCGTAAGCCTCCAGGTTCCTTCTCCACAGGCAAGTACGCGTAAGACGCAGCTGTTCTGTACCTTTCTCTTGAGGGACAGTGGTAAACGGCCATTCATGATTCAGAATGCCTGCCATTTGTGCCTTCTTCCCATTCTTATTTTTATAGTTACTTCAGTCTCATGGTTCTGATCCGCAATCATTACCTCTCCTAAGTAGAGAGGCGGTTACCTCTCTTAGAACAGGGCCGCGTTGATCAGCGAAACATGGGAGAAGCCGTTGAAATGCAAAGCGCACCTTCAATCTGATGATGATGATGATTAATTATATTAAGGAAAGTTTGAGAAAAGTAAGTAGTAATCTAATTTAATTACTGTTATGATCTAGTTTTGTCATCTGTGATTCACATTTTACTAGCGAACAGAAATATTCACATTGGGCAGCCTTAATTCAACGAAGAACCTATATAAAGAGGTATTGAGAGGTGACCATTAATAACTATGGGGAACGTGCATTCAGCCGGTGGCGCTGTCTTGCGGGAGCGAGCGAAAGCGACCCGTGTGCTACATGCAGCAGCCGGTCCACGAGTCCGGCCGTGTCAGGTTGTTAGCGGAGTTTTGTAATGTCGCGCATGAATTGCTGCGTCGCATGAATTGTTGCAATAATAGTTACAAGAAATGCCCGCCCGGAACAAAGTTATTGGGTTTTCCGGCGCGACCATGCTTCAGAGACCAGCGCGAACGGTGCATTCCCAACGTGCAGCATGTGCAGTAACTCGTCCCGGGCATATTACTAAGTGCCCGCTGTCGCTAGCTCGCTACGAATTTACGCGCCACGCAAGTTAACCCATATTTTTAAAGTTCCGACGGAACCGAGTGACACCCGGCAAGGTCTTCTCGAGTCTGCAGTCGACATTTTGTTGGCGAATGCAATCGATGGATCCAGTATTTTCCGCATTGTTAAAATATTCAACGCCGTTGTTTTTGCTGTAGGTGCGTTATTGTTACACGGAGACCAAAGAATACACATAGCTACCGTAGTTCAGGCAATTCTATAGGTACATAAAGACGAGCATCATTCAGTCGGGCACATTTTCAGGAGAAAAAAATTCTGCATGTACGCCCTAAGCATCAGCGGACTGCGCAGTTAGCAAAACGAGAGCAGCAAGGAACAAGCTCCAGATGCGTGGCACAATGCATCGGGGAACGTGCGAATGTTACCATTCATTCTACCTGCACTGCCTTAGAAAGCCCTGCGCGTGCAAGCGAAGGCGTGCCACGCTGTTTTATATCTCGTGACGCCTAAGGTATCGCTCGCAAAGATGGCACGTAACGGAATCATCCAAGCATTCATGCAGCCCGAGGAACGTTCACAAACGAAACTGCAGCATGGATAGCTTCCCGCAACTGTTACTGCATCACTAACTGCAATTCGGGAGTGATCGTATACGTATCACCTGCACCCGACGCAATAGGTTTTCCTTAAGACAACACGCTACAGCACTAGTTAGACGTAAATCTCATCGTTTACTGAATAATAAGCAGGTAAAAATAAGAAAAATGCAAAAACGAAATCGATGGTGGCGGCGTATGATTCCAGGTTTACTTTGGCCAGTCGCGCGCTTTATAATACTTTTTCGGCCATCCGTGCTTTCTTCTGTCATGTCGAAAACATGACTGCGTCCACATAATTTGCCTCCCTTTTCTATATTTCTAGCTAAGAAAAAATTCAGCCCTGTTGGCTTTCTTAAAGCCGACGCGCTTTATTGCACCAGACGCCGTCGCGCGCACGCACCTTCATACAACGCGGACGTGGCCGACGGAGAGACGAGAATTCGTATAGCACGCGGGTGGACACCAAGGTGGCCGCTCGTGGTGCTGAAGGCGCGCTGACGCACTGCATTTTTGCGCTGCCTGTAGGTGTTGCACTTTTCCCATTTGAGTAGAACAATTATTATAAGTGTCTGAAACCTTTAAGCGCAACAGTGGCAAGATCATGAAAAAAAAGGAATGAATAGCTTACACGATCAAAGGTATATCCAGGGTCCACCTGTAACATTGCAAGATGTTTTTGACAACCATAGTGTCCTGAATTTTCTGAATAATAATGGAATCCCGCGTTCCTCGTCCTTCAAATAATTTAAAAGAGGGACAAAACTTGCTTTGACGTCAACATATGAGTCATCGGGAGTGATCACTAAACAAAGCTTTAGAGAACTCTTAGAATAGCAAAGATATAGTGCAGGTGCCTGGGCACAAGGGGCTCAGGGAAACGAAGCGGCTCACGCCGCGGCCCGCTAGTCACGTCAACGGAGCCTCCCTCACCGCCTCGCTCGACCCGCGGTAAGCCAGCGCTGCCGCAGAAGTGGAGACCGTACCACCGACGTATAACGCTATAGAGTAACACCATCGCCTAGCTCGCAGGTTGTACCCGCACCCTCACGCCGAGCTGATTAAGGAAGAAACCGCAGCATTCCTAAAACTGCAAAGCAACACGTACACGCATGATATCCTGCTTCATCCCATCTACCCGATGCTTCATGCGTACCACTGCCCGATATGCGACGTTCCCGACACACTGGCACACCTAATATTCGAGTGTCCATGGCGCCACGAAGATGCCGATAGCAAGCCCGGAACGACCGCAAGCATCAACCTCCCCGCCGAGAGGTGGGAGGCCAACACATCCGCACGGGACCTAGACGAACAACGTGGACTCGTCGCCAGGGCCCGGGAGGCGATCACGGCCACAGGATTCCTAGACTGAGCGACCCTGCCATCTAGGGTGACCCCGCGCTTATGAGCTCGGCAACACAGTTTCGGCAAATTAAAAGTTTATTTCATCATCATCATCGACAAGAAATTTTCTTCTTTTTCTTTCTTGCCGTCTCTCTGTTTGTCTGTTTCTTTCTTTTTCTCTCACTATCTGTACTCGTTCTCAGGTAGCTGCACGTACCTGTTAAGATGATGATGGTTTTCTGCGATCGACTCACAAAGAACGATATGCTGAACAGCTCCGCTGTCACAACTAGCTTAGTAAAGAGTGACTTTCAATAAAAAAATCCACAGCATATCCACGGGGTGAATGATGATGAGTGGGGCGAAGCTCCGGAGAGAATCATCGGTAAACCGTGAATACTCCGAGTAATTCGCCCAGTATATGATCAAGTAAACACGTGAGAAACACCGTGTGTACTATATTAAACATCAAACTTTTATTGTACTGTTGGTTTACGTGGTCCCATCATTACAACGGTCCCCCTAGCGTACGTCGCCGCACTATATCGAACGATTGCCTTCCATCAATGACACGCGCCATATGTGAATCTTCCGTGAATTCTGCCCAGTACATCATCAGCAACGTGAAATGGGGCGCGTTTATACTACTACATACTATAGAGGGCAGTTTGGCGCAATTTTCTTCGATTTTAGGCCATTTCGCGGCCTCTTGCAAGTGCTTTAGCGTTCCACCCCGCGCCCCTGCCGCGGCCGGTCGCCACCGGCATGGAGTGCGTGGTTGAAGGACACACAATTTCGGCAGAAGAATGGTCGGACGGCTCCTGGCAGCCGTCGCCCGGTTTTCGCGCCCAGGAGAAGCGACGGCTCGAGCTCCGCCAGGCCACGCCGCACCAGAACGCCGCCCAGCAAGAGACGGCTACGCGAAACGACATGAAACCGCGCCCGCCGCCCCAGCGAAAACGCGGACCACTACCTAGGATGCCAGCTGACACCATACACATCGTGGGACGGCCAAAGACTCCCGTCGACCTTACCAAGCTGCCGCCATGGCAACTGTACGAAGCCCTGCTGAAGGCCGCGTCGTTACCGGACCAGCCACCAGCATCCCGCGATAAGCTACGTGTTCACCCCACAAACAACACCTTCACCATCAGTGTGCCAGACTCCGTCCGAGCACAAGCCTACCTTCGCATCACGTCCTTGCAGATAGGAGACCGGACCATCGAATTTCACGTTTACGCCCCACCGCCCGACGATGCCTTTCGTGGCATCATGTTCAATGCCTACGACAGCTTCACTGATGACGAAATCCTGAAGGACTTGCAAGAGACCCCAAGCATGCCTGTCGTGGGCGGCCGCCGCATGGGAAGGACCAACCACGTACTCGTCACCATGCTTGGAGACTGTTTGCCCCGATGGATACTCTATCACGGCGTCTACATTCGCCTCTACCCCTTCTACCCAAGAGTAGAAGCTTGTTTCAACTGTCGCAAGGTCGGCCACCGAACTGACGTTTGCCCCCATCCAAAACGCAACCGCTGCTCCCGTTGTGGCCAGGACCACCCGCCGACCCCACAGGGTACCCAACCGACGTGCCTTGCCCGCTGTATCGTTTGTAATGGCGGTCACGCAACGAACAGTTCGAACTGCAAATATCGTTTTATTAAGAAGCCCATCCCATCGAACAACGCGCCGAAGCAAGCACACAACCAGGAGCCACCACAGCAGCAGCCGTCGATCCTCCGCAACAGTCGCTCACCGTCACAAGAGCGGTCGCGCCCGCCTCCCGGCCAGCCGCAGCAGCAGGAACACACCAGCCGCTCCAGATCCCACACCCGTCGCCGGTACCGATCGAGGTCCCGAACGCGGTCCCGATCACGGTCCCGTTCGACCAGCCGCTTCAACTCGTCCTCGTCGCCCCTCCCCTGCTCGCCGAATTCATCCCAGGAATCGTCACCGTCTTCGTCCACGCCCGGTCCCAAGAAGCTCGCCTGGGCCCAAGGACCCCCGGAGTCGCTCAAAGCGTCGCCGACGTCGTCGCCAGATGCACAGGTGAGGGAGCTGGTCAGGGAGAACTCCTCTCTTAAGGCACAACTGTCCTCGCAGCAGTCTCAGATCTCTAAATTAATGTCCCAAATAGGAAACCTTACACAATACATCCAATCATTAGAAGCAAAGCTAGACAGAACCATTGCGCAACCACCCGCAACCGCGCCGCAACCGATGGAAGCTACCTCTCCGCCGTCCCAGCCGCAATCTCAGCCCGCGGGTAAGCGTAAAGCAAACACGTCTACCGCGTCGCTTCATGCGGAAATAGATATCGCCGCGGCGGTCTCGAAGGCAGTATCCGCGGCTCTCACGACCCTAGACGCCAAATTCGAAGCCCGTTTCAACACTCTGCAACAGGCCATTGCGGACACGAACAGCTCATTGAACGCCCTCAAGAGTTATACGGAGGCCACCAATACTTCACTAAACACTCTCAAAAATTATACGGAGGCCACCACAGCCGAAATCAACGCGCGCCTCGAGCGCCGCCAGCGTTCGACCACGTTCGGCCAACCTGCCACGCTGCAGGCGGGCCCCAAACCCGGAACGGCTTAATCATGGCGCGTCCTACACCGACCGTGTGGCAGTGGAACTGCAGGGGGTACCGTAAGAAACGGAGCCACCTGCAGCAGCTCGTACAGAAACTGCAAGCTGATCCACAGGCGACGGAACCGGCCCCGGATGTTATCGCCCTGAAAGAGACATCCACCTCCTCCACTCTCCCCGGTTACGCAGCCTACCATCAGCTCGGTTCGCACGCTTCCCCCTGCACATCTACGCTCGTTCACAACGGCCTCACGGCCGTACAGCACGAAATAGAAGCCACGGGCATTCAGCACACGCTCGTTGAGATTCTCCCTCGCAAGCGCACAGACAGGTCGCTGTTCGTCCTGAATGTGTACAGTTCCCCACGTGAGAAAGCGGCAGACTTCTCCCACCTCTTCAGTGAGACGATCGCTCTCGTCGGTGACGCGCAGCTGCTCTTGCTCGGCGACTTTAACGCACGTCATCCAGACTGGGGTTACGTGCACACGGACCCGAAAGGCAGAAAGCTCTGGTCGCTAGTACAAGACCTTCGCCTCACCCTGCTTAACGACCCGCAGCAGCCGCCTACACGCATAGGCAACAGTGTGTGCCGTGACACCTCGCCAGACCTCACGTTATGCAAGAACGTGACGCGCGCTACTTGGGACAATACGGGACTCTTGGCAGGCAGCGACCACAACATCCTCGCGATCACAATCGAGACGCGCCTAAGTAAGAAGCCGAAACTCACGGCTCGCATTACCGAGTGGCCGAAATTCCGCAAGTTACGTGAAGAAAGAGCCTCCGACACCATTACCGACATCAACGAATGGATCACCTCATTACAAGAGCACGTGCAAGCCACAACCCGCGAGGTGGAGACCACCGCCGACTTGCACACAACCGACTCTCGCCTCCTCCACATGTGGGACGCACACGCTGGCCTCTTGCGCAGGTGGCGACGGCAGCGTCACAACAAGAAGCTACGCCGCCGCCTCGAGACTCTAGCGCGCGAAATCGAGAACCACAGCCTCGCCCTCGCGCAACAGCAATGGGGCCAGCTGTGTGACGGCCTCAATGGGCAGATGAGCTCCAAGAGAACGTGGCACCTACTGCGGCAATTGCTCGATCCCTGCTCGTCAAAATTGTCTGCACAAAAACAGCTGCAACGGCTCCTACATCGCTACCCTGGCACGGACGCCGAGCTGCTCGACGAGCTAGCTCTTCGTTACGTGAGCGTCGCCTCGCCAGACGCGCCGCCGGAGAAATTGCCCCCGTACAGCGGCAAACCGAACCCCCAACTGGACGAAGATATTACGGAAGCGGAAATCTACGCGGCCATGCTGAAGCTACGCACAACCTCGGCGCCTGGTCCTGACGGCGTAAGCAACAAGTCCCTTCGAAACCTGGACGCCAAATCGGTGGCTGCGCTCACGCAGTACGCGAACGAGTGCTGGCGCTCGGGCCACATACCGCAAGAGTGGAGGCACGCGAAGCTCGTATTTATCCCCAAGCCAGGCAAGAAGGTGGACATCACCAACTTGCGCCCCATATCGTTCACCTCTTGTCTTGGCAAGCTGATAGAACACGTTGTCCTAGCCAGATTACAAACCTACGCTGAAGAAAATGACCTCTTCCCTCCCACGATGCTCGGCTTCCGCGCCCACCTATCTACGCAAGACGCGCTCGTGCAGATACACCACGACCTCCTTCGGACCCCGCCGAAAGCCGGAACTCGCGCCGTGCTCGGTCTTGATCTTCACAAGGCCTTCGACTCGGTGCGACACACGGCCATCGCCTCCAACCTTGCCGCCATTGACCCGGGCGAGCGGACGTACAACTACGTATGCGACTTCCTCTCTAACCGCACCATCGAATTTTCGTTGGCCGGCGGCTGCACTTCTAAACGCCTCACACTCGGAGACAGAGGCACCCCTCAAGGAGCAATTTTGTCTCCATTCCTATTTAACCTTGCCATGCGCACGCTCCCTTCTTCACTCGATCGGATCCCGGGTCTCCGTCATACCATCTACGCCGACGACGTCACGCTGTGGACGACTACGGGCTCAGACGGACAGATCGAGGAGACCCTCCAACGTGCGGCCGACGCCGTCGTTAGCCACGCGACGCAGGCGGGCCTCACGTGCTCGGAGAGCAAGTCGGAGCTCTTACTGCTTCGCCCTCCCGACCGCCGTAGGAATAAGTCTCCTCCCCTACCGGCCATCCACGTCTATGTCAACGGTGTAGCCGTACCACACGTTGACCACATCCGCATTTTAGGCCTATTCGTTCAATCGAATCAACGCAACACCATCGCGCTAGAACGCCTCACCGTCACCGTTACTCAAACGACCCGCCTCATCGCTCGCGTGTCGGCTCGAAAGCAAGGAATGAAAGAAAAAGACCTGCTCCAGCTTATCCACGCCTTCGTCATCTCTCGTCTCACGTACGCGCTGCCCTACCTTCGCCTACTGGGATCCGAGAGGGACAGAGTCGACCGACTCATCCGCAAAGTGTACAAGACGGCTCTTGGCCTCGTCCGTACGACTTCTACATCGAATGTCCTCAGCCTTGGCATCCACAACACCGTCGACGAACTCATCGAAGCACACCGTACAGCACAAATCCAGCGACTTCGCGGCAGCAAGACCGGCCGCTGGATACTCGCTCGCATCGGCCTCACCGCCTCGCCATCGGGCGCTGACCCGGCCTCAATACCGCCGCCTTTACGTCGACGTTTTTTCATCAAGCCACTGCCGAAAAATATGCTTGCTGGACATCACGACGGTAGACGGCGAGCACGAGCCCAAGCCTTAAACGACGCCTACGCCTCGCGGCCCGATGCGGCCTACGTGGACGCGGCACGCTACCCCTCTCAACCAAGCGCGTACGCACTCAGCGTAATGGCCACTCGCACCCCCCTCGACACCCACGCAGTCTTACGAGTAGCCGGCTCCGTCCGTGCCCTCCACCCTGCCGAAGCCGAGGGAGCGGCCATAGCTCTCGCGGTGACCTCCGGGTTCACCACGATTCTCAGTGACTCGAAAACCGCGATCTCCCATCTCGCTCGCGGTACCGTTGCTCCCGGTACCTTAAGGCTCCTTCAGTCCCTCGCCCACTTCGAAGACGAGGATCCACCTCCCATATCTCTCATCTGGGTCCCTGCGCACGTGGGAAACCCGGGGAACGAGGCCGCCCACCGACAAGCTCGAGAATTCGTCAACCGAGTGGTGGGCCGCGCCACGAACCCCGAGGGCCTCGGCGAGCCCCTGACCTCCTATCACGAAATAGCCCAGCACTATCGCCTCGGGCGTCGAACGAAACCACCGCCGCATCCCAAACTCACGAAACCACAAGAGATCGCGTGGCGTCGCCTCCAAACGAACTCCTTCCCGTGCCCACAGGTGTACACACACATTTACCCCGATCTGTTCAGTCCACACTGCTCGCAGTGTGGCTCCGTCGCCTCCCTCTCTCACATATTATGGGACTGCAGCGAGGATCCACCCCCGCCTGATCTCCTGACCACTCCCTCGCCCGAGGCGTGGGAAAGTGTACTCCGCAGTACGAGCCTCGAAGTACAGCTCCGGGCCATACAACGAGCCGAGGAGGTGGCCGCCAGGCACGGCCTGACCGCCATCCCTCTGTGAAAATATTTTCACTTTAATAAAGTTGCTTCTCTCTCTCTCTATAGAGGAGGGACAGACCCACACGCAAAGGAGCTTCGCCCCTAAAACATGGCTCATCCCCCTTGCGTGGCAATCGGTTTAACGCGAGTGTGAAACGGGTGTGTCCAGATAAGATAGAACACGAGGTCCCGGTCACCATTTATGATTTGACAAAATATGCTGTAGGTCTTGGCATTACAACCAGAACAATGGTTTAGAAGTTAGTTTCGCGAAAAAAAAATTTTGTTCGTCTGAAAAAAATATACAAATTTTGGCCGCAATAAACACTTTTCTGCCAATTTCGCGATTTTCTGAATTTTGAGCGCGCCTAGGGGAAAACGGTGCACTTCTCGGTCACAATATTTATTCTCCTCAAAGAACAAGTTAAATATAATCTTATGAGTCTATTATTTTTCTTGCGTGTCGAAGCACTTTTCAAGGGAAAAATCACAGACTTGGCAAATCGCACAAAATACCTGTATTTGAGGAATTTATTGCTGCAAACAAGTTAAAGTGAGGATAATAAAAATCAGTACATATTAACAATGATACATTTGCTCGCTTTTAAAATACCTTTTGTCGTTTTGTCATGCTCCATTTTACTCGATAATTAGGCTGAGACGTAAGTGATTTACCAAAAACGCCAAATTTTGAAAACAGTTTTCTCAAAAAGGGCCATTTTTAGTTTTTTTAAAATACCTCTCATTGAAGTCAAGAGCGTCATCTATCATTCTGCATAAAAAACGTTGCATTATTTTGGTTGCTAACAAGTTATAATGCGTCAATTGTGACCAAGTCAGCCTAGCGGCCACGTCGTTCGTTCAGCGCTGAAACTCGGATATAAGTTGTTCAAGATACTTGTACCTGACGTAATCACGAATCAGTAGCTCCACACCAACAAATGCGCAGCCAGGTGTCATGGTTCAGCTGTCTTGCGACCAGCTGCTTGACAAACCCGCAGTAACGGCCGCTCGATGATGTGGTCGCTCACATTACATGAGTGCCGCTTCCGACTCCTGATGAGCTCCGCTTGCGCGCCAAACGACGCTCAGAGGACGAAGGAGAGAAGGTTCGCCCTTGTGTTTCTCCACAAGGGCGAAGGAATGAATGCTATAACAACAAATTGTAATGTCACGCGCAGAACGGCAAGCAGCTCTAAACTTGCAGTGCTCTCTAAAGTAGAAAGGACGCGCGAAAGGAACGTACACTGGACTAGCGCAAACTAACAACCGTCACAACTGCTGAAGCCACCGAGCTCTGAGTACCGCCAACGCTAAATGGTGTATATAAATAGCTCGCCGTTAGTAAGCTGAAGAACGTACGGCCGGCCATTTTTTCAACCAGAACGTGCGAGTGTCGGTGGCCGAGTTGATAATCGCTGTACAACGGGGCGTAGCTGTGAAATAAACGAAAATACGCGCATAGATTCTATGCGCAGTCCTGGGCAGCTGTCGTCTGCTAGGCTTTTACGGGAACCGGACAGCACCCCCGCTTCATGTGAGCAGCGCTATCCTCATGCTTTTTAAATGCGAAGCAGCTCTTTGACTAGCCTGTGTAACGCTGTCCCTCCGTGCGTCCGTACGAACGTGCCGCAACGCGATCCCCTAGCCGCAGGTGTTGGAGTGGTGCCAAGTAGGTCACGCCGCAGCTTGGCGTTAACGCCACGCTCCCCTCGCAGTGCGCGCTGACGTCACTCTCTCCCTCGCCTGCCGCGCGCTCGCCGTAGCGCCCGCAGCTGCCGCCCCGTCCGTTCGCCCGCAACACCTGCCGCTACCGCCGCTCGCTTCGCTGCCGCGACCGCCGCTCGCTACACCGCCGACACGTCGGTTCACGCGCAATAAACCTGACGCGCGTCTAACGTACGCGTTGAAACATATCTGTACGTATCACATCTCTCTCGCTTCACCCTCTCCACCGCGTTAGCGCCGTTCAACCCGTGACGCCAACCGTGCGCAACGCTGCTGATTCGCATCCCATCAGCGTTCCCTTTGGGAAGATGGTGTTAATTTTGGTCTGAACGATGCCATCAAGTTATAAAGAAAAGGTCAAGTGGTCGCGCTTGATATGGAAGGAATGTGATTACATCCGCTAGCGTGCGTAACAGCATTTTATAGCGGAGCTGTGAAGCTTTTTGTCATGCCTTACGTTGTCGACACGAAACTCTCATCAGAGGCCGGAGCGTGCTCTGGTTCTCTTCGTCCTCTTCTTCATGGTCTTTATCAGTCTTCACGACTACTCGAGCCAATTAAGCGAAGCTCTCCTATGATTAAACTAATTGAGCCATGTTATGCCAAGATCAATTAATGAAGATCCTGCTCAATAGGGCATTGTAATTACGGGTTTGCTAACTCTGGGCATGCCTCATTAAGAACTTCCGCATTAGAATCCTGGAAATTAACGTCATGGTAATAAATAACATACTCACGGAGGTCATATTAAATAATTTGTTCTAAGAGCACCCTGATTTGGACATTGCTAATGAGGAGCGTGCAAGGTAGGACTATGATAATTAAGCCTTTCTAATTAGCAACGTTTTCAGTGACATCACACTAGTTTGCAAGGTCTTAATTAGCCCGGTCTCACTTGGAAGTCCATAAACGAGATTGCCGAAGTAGCACAAGTTAATTACCATAGCGATAATTGACTTCGTTCTAATTAGCAGTCTTAATTAACATTGTCATCATTAACAATGTCTTAATTAGACAGACACCTACAACGCACAAGACGGGTCTGTAACTATTGATAATGAGGATCGTGCTAAGTCGGACTAAAATAATTAAGCCTCGCTAATTAGCAACGCCTTCAGTAACATCACGCTAGTTTGCAAGGGGTAATTAGCATAGTCTTAATTGGGAGTTCATAAACTACATAGCCCTAATTAGCAAATAGTTATTACCATAGTGTTAATTGATGTTGTTCTAATTACGTGGGGCCTAATTAAAATTGTCATGGTTAGCAATGTCTTAATTAGAGAGACACTGACATCGCACAATACACGGGTCTCTAGCTATTCGCCGGGATCGAACCCGCGACCTTCGGGTCAGCAGCCGAGCACCGTAATCCGATTACCGCCGCGGCAGGCATGATCGACTAAGAACATGAAGAAAACGAAGGGAGCCGGAGAGCGCGCTAACTGCTGATAGTTTCTTGTCGACTACACACGCCTTAACGAAAAGCTTAACAGTACCGCTGTAAAGATGCTTCTACGCATGTAGTATAATCAGCGTGTGTAATTACATCCCTTCCATCTGAAGTGCGACCACTTCACTTTTTCTTTATAACTTGATGGCATCGTTCGGAAAAAATAAGTTGACTATAGCGGTGCTGAAAAGAAGTGGGGTTGGTGTCCGGTTCCTGGAAAAGCCTAGTAAACGACAGCTGCCAAGGACTGCTCATAGCGCGCATGCGCGTTCATTTCTCGTTCATTTCGCCGCTACGCTCCGTTGTACGGCGCTTATCAACTCGGCGGCGAAGCTCACGCGTACAGGTTAAAAAAGTGGGCGGTTGTACGCTCTCTGGCCGAGCGGTTTCGCACCGCGCTATGGAGCGAGGGGTCGTAGGTGTGACCGGGCCCCAGAAGCTGAGCGCCAGTGTCGGTTTCAAGGAACGTGGGCGCTCGTAGCGGTTGCCGGGCATCCTAAGATCTGGTTGAACGAAGTGAGGTTGATGTGGCTCTTCATACTTATTGTCTTTCACGAGTTTTTAGAAATAAAGAAATTTCATTGAGCTACAAAGAACCCTTCTTTCGTTTATTTCTCTTCTTTTATCTCTGATATTGCGGATTTTAAATCGGGCGAAGCGCGGGAACTGGTTGACTTGTGTTCGTAGCGCTTGCCTCGGCTCGCTCTTGCCACTCGCTCATCAATATCACAAGTTGGATCGCGCTCGGTTATCTCGCTCGGTTATCTCGCTCGGTTGACGTACCAAGTGTGAATACGGGAAAGATAAGACATTTCATGGGGTGTGCAGCGAATGGAAGCCAGCAGGGAGCCACGTCGAGGAGGCCAACCGAGTATTAGACGAAGATGGCTAAATCGGGGCATCACATGTTTTGCGCGGCTCTGTTGTGTGTAACCCAGGAACTTCCAGTCCCACGAAGGTTTTCAAGGTTTTCTAGTAACAACGGGTGAGCATAAGTACTTGAGTTCATTATTTTCGCCGCTATTCATTTCGCATTAGTACATAAGTAAATACAGTTCTCTGCAAGCCTGGCTGGACTGACATAAGCGCAGTGTTGCTAGACTAATTCGTCATGACGACAGCGTATACCTGCTGCGACAGAATTCGTTTAATGAAACGCTTGAGTGCGTGTTGGTTCGGCTAGACAGTTTGTTCATCTTATACTTATGGCGTGTAGTTCACATGATGTGAAGTAATTGTTGGCTTTTTTCTGTTCTTGAAAATGCATGTAGCCAGTTTGAAACTTTGCGGGCCTTTACTTCTAATGATCTCACTGAAATACATCTAATGGACTCACTGATGCAATGAGAAATCGTTTAACAGACAATCTCGCTGGAGCCAACGTTTCGACAGTATTCTTTTCTTTGTGAAGGCAATGCTGCTGCCCTGACGAAGAAAAGACAACTTGTGGAAACATTGTTTCCTGCGGCATTCCCTATTCAACGATTTCTCATCGCTTCACGCCTCCATCTTCCCCTGAACTTCTTTCTTGTTTGCTACTCAAGTTCTGTGAGCAAAATATGTTCGTCGTCATAATAGACGTGATTGAGTCAAGTACGACGTGGCTTGCTCATGATTGTTAATAATTTTCGCACTGGTTTGGATATTCTGGGTTAAATATTTGGTCATTATGTGCATATTTCTGTTGTGAATAAAAGCTGCTTTTGCTGATTCACACTTTCACACTACGTGCATGTCTCTGTTTTTTACTACAAAACATGTGAATAAAAAGCATATCCACGGGGTGAATGATGATGAGTGGGGCGAAGCTCTCGTACGGCAGGATCTTGGCGGCGGCGTCGCGCAGCTTCACGCCCAGTACATCATCAACATCGTGAGATCGGGCCGGTTTATACTAAAGGGTCGATGAGAGTCATGGCGACTTGCAGCTCACTTTAATTTTAATGTGCGCTGTGAATTTTTATTGTTTATTCACGCACAGGAGAAATCTCAGCAGGCACTACCTTGGAGGTAAACAATGGCTGCTAATGGGGAATGAGAGACAGAAGTCGGCTTTTAGCTAACACTTACACTTCTACTAACGTTTCCTACTGGAACATGCCAATGGCTGCTAATGGGGAATGAGAGACAGAAGAAGTCGGCTTTTAGTTAACGCGCACGCTGCGAATTTTTTATTGTTCAACAACGCACAGGAGAAATTTCCCACCGGCACCACCTTGGAGGTCAAGATCTGGTACTAGCGTTAAGACTGGTTACACACTACATACAGGGGACGAACGGGTGCCGCCATAAGGAGCTTCGCCCCTAAAAAAGAAAATTTAAGTTTTACTTGTGTTGATCGAGTTTCGTCTTATTGAGAAGTCGGTCAACTTTAGTTGTCCCCTACACAGCACACGAACGACATTAAAGATGGTTAACTAAATTCAATGAATGACCGAGTTGCCCGAGCAGACCTGCAAGATAGCACGAACACATTCCGGTTGCATGCAAAGTGGGAAAGGAGGGCTTCCGCGGCAACCCTCCTCTTAAATTCGCGCTTTTTCCCTCTATTTGCTGACCTCACCAGTGTCGTCATGAATGAAATTTTTTTTGTGAATTATTTCTAGTCGATACCCGGCAGTCGTCAGTGGTGGAAGCGGCGATGCCGCAGCGAATAAGCATGCGAGAGCGCGTCCCATGGGAGGTGTAGGGAGTTTCCGCCCCCTGGTTCGATTCCCAGCAACGGAACGTTTTCTTCTAGTTTTTTCTCTGTGATCTTTAGTGTATATCTTTCAACGTCATATATGTGACGGAAATTCGTCAGTGGAGCCGTGGTGGACCCTTGCATAACACGCTTTCGTGTTAAAATATGCAATAAATTCTAGTATCTAAATCAAGAAAAGGAAGGAAATTTTTCTTCTGCGCTAAGATCGCCTGTCTGTCACGCGACGTCGCAAAACAATGAATAGTCGCGAAGTTAAAATGACTAAACAGCTCAATTATATACCGAACAAAACCTACACTTTCACGTACTAGCCATAGAGTACTCCCTTCGGAACGGTATTTAAGATCGCTTACTGTCGATAATTTCGGCAGTGGTACTTCGTGCGGCTGCCAAAAAAATTAATTTACTCGTGCGTAACTAATACATTGAGTGGTGTTGCAACGCCGTCACGAGTCGACGTCGCACGTTACGACTATGCTCCGCGAACTCCTCATTGCTCAAGATGCTCCTTTTTAGCGCCTTGCCGCAAGATGCTGCTATTGTTGCAAGCCACTGCGCAATAAGCAATGGGAAACAGAACCAATCGGACACAGACCCTACCCTCATCCCCCCCTTTAGTTCTGAGAGCTTAGCCCAAGCGTACCCTCTCCACTTCTGAGCGCTTATCGACTTATCTCAGACGGCATTTAATAAATCGTGTCCGATAAGGCGACGCTACTTGTCATTCAAGAAAGAAATGGGATTTTTAGTAAACAGGAACGGTGTATGATTGGGCTGTGGAGGAATCTGCTTGTTTCCACCTAATGCTTGTGTTGGCGTTGACGAAAGTTTGACGTGAGGCTCAATAGAAGCAAAACAGGACGGAACATTAGTACGTCATTCCGCCAGCCCGGTAATGTGGACTTACGGTCGAGAAGACGTAAACGGCAGCCAAGAAAGCACCTGACAATGCGCATTGCCTCACAGGTGTATGCAGATCTACAAGTCATACTATTCTAGAGTTACCGAACGATGCGAGCACGCAACCTTTCAAATGTAGCTACCCTCGTATGCTGTTTACCGATGTAGCCGATGATGGCGATCCATATTTATGGCGCATCCCCATAGATGAAGTGTGACAAGCACATAACTACGATGACAATCGGCGACATCGTAACAGGGAGCATTGTCCAAAGAGAAAGGGAGAAACACAAGATTGAAAAATTGCCTGAG
The DNA here is from genome assembly GCF_013339695.2 of Rhipicephalus sanguineus. Taxonomy (NCBI): domain Eukaryota; kingdom Metazoa; phylum Arthropoda; class Arachnida; order Ixodida; family Ixodidae; genus Rhipicephalus; species Rhipicephalus sanguineus. The sequence continues at coordinate 79,528,911 of NC_051184.2, read as the reverse complement.
CTGCTTCAATATGCATTAATGGCGCAAGTGTTCGCAAAAGAAAGAGGGAAATGAAACTGATATGGAGACAAAAGCAGGTGCGCACGAACAATATAAAATAATTAGAAGACTACACAATTCCATATCGATAAGCAGCTCTGCCGAAGCGCAGTGTATCTTCTTTATGGGTATAAATGGAGACTGCAGACATCGGCCTGTAGTCAGGTAAGCGGACGTCTACCCGGTAGACGTTTGCCCGCTAGAAAAGGGCAGTGGAACAATAGGGTGAAAGAGTTGAATGCTCTGATAAGAGAGAAGTGACATTAACGGACACATGAAAGAGAAACTGTCGAATTTTATTTTTTGTCATGTCGCAGGTATTAATTACTTAGAAAACGGCTTAAAGTTATTTCATTTTCGAAAATAGATATAAGTTTATCTGCAGAAATAGCACTAAGCTTCGGAGCCTCCATTTTGAGACATTGCCGCAGGAATGTATTCGATGCCGTGTTTAATTTTATTCAAGCTACAAAACGTATCCCATTTTAATCTCTACTTTAATAAATATTCTTACAGTAATCAAAAATGTGTTGAAGTGTAACAGTTTAAATCGAAATCAATTCCAAATTGTTTGGGTCAGAGGAATACAGCTGTGAGGTATGCTCATAATTGCACAATTTTTAATACATTAGCTGTCATTTACCTTTTTCTAATCTCCCCCATTAATTTAGTTTTTTTTTAAGTATTTATTAGTATTAATTCGCATTGAAGTTATTAGAGAGAAGTTACGACACGCAGTCTTGGCCAATCCCCCACTGTGGGTAAGTGCCACAATTTTGACTTAAGCGTATCAAAAATTTCCATAGATTGTTTAAAAAAATCACGTTTCCTTTTACGAAGCATAGGCCTTAAAGGGGCCCTCCACCACTTTTTTTGAAGCGCCTACATCGCTGCTGACCGCATCAACGCGTAGTGGCGCTCGCCAGAACTATTGCAGGCGGAAATGACGAAGATGAGCGCTGGCCTATGATTGGATAAATGTAACGTTAGAAGTAATAGCGGCGTTGCATCACAAAAGGGGTTATTATTGGGTTTAGTTTTTCTTGAGCATGCTTTTTTCACTGAACACCAAATAGACAGACGATCTTAGACTTTTCAGCTTTAAAATGCAGCGCCCGGCAAAGACTGCGCCGAACGCCACCGCGCTGGAGGGAAACGCGCTCGGGACGCTCCAGGCGCCGTTGTTTGTAGAAACTGAAGGGGAAAAAAATGTAAGAGCGTTGATATAGACGCCGTCGCAACAAGAAACACGAGTAAAACTAGAAAACATGATAGAGGCGTTCACGATATGCCTCGTTTCGCACGCGCAGTTCACTCTTAATGCACCACATTGTTTGTTACTATCGCAACGGCGTCATCAATACGTTGGAAAGAACGGGCAACATTGTATGCAAGCTTCCCGTACGTAGGAACTTTCAGTTCATTTCATTGGGGCGCCATCAGACGTCACAGGGCGAGTGAAACGTGGTCAGGTGACCCCGCAAAAATCGAGTTGAGGGTAGGCCTCCATTTTATTGTATTTTGAGTGTTCTAAGCTGAATAACTTCGGACTGCGTTATCCTACAGCTGCCGTTCTTGCTGCACTAATCTCTTCAGCCACCAGTCTACGCAACCCGAAAGTAAAAAGTGTAAAACAATGAGGTCAGGAAAAGTGTTGGAGGGTCCCTTCAATTTTACATTTACAATAACCGCCGGCCTCTTGGCCAATCCCCTATAGTGGGTAAGAGCCAGTACAGCGGCACGAGCTACTAAAAAGGAAGACCAGCCGAGCGTAAGTAGTGAGCGCTGCTTGGTCACATTTTAGCGTCGCTAGTTCTTTTTTCTGCTTCAGATTTTCTTTCTGCTGCTGCTTCAGGAGCCGTAATTCACCTACATTGCAGTTCACGCTTTTCTACCACCTCATCTCGCGTGCGTGAAGGGCTTTGTTCGTGGTGTCCCCGCCAATATTACTCCCGCAGCCTTTTTAAAGATGGTTTCTCCTGCTCGCGTGGTATCATTTTACAGATGCAACAGGCCTGTAGGTGATACGCGAGTACCAACTGAAAGCGTTTTTTATCGTCTCTTTTGTCACTCTAACAAGCCTATCGCTCTGAAGGCCTGGCCCTACTTATTCCGTGTAGAGGTGTTGACACCTAGGTCACTGCAGTGTCGTAACTGCTGGTGATTTGGACATAGCGCTAATGCTTGCAGGTCCTCAATAGGATATCTTAAAGGCGGTGGATCACATTCCACATCAGACCGTGAGGGTAAAGATTTCATGTGTTATGCGATGGATCGCACACCGACGCGGACACTAACTGTTCCGCCCGTTATCATGAGACACAGATCCTCGATATTGTGGAGAAACGCTATCGCCGGGCAGAAGTTGAGTCCTTGATTAAATGGTGTGATGATGTAGGATATGCCGTGGTCACATCTCGTCAATGCGGTCCCTAGAAACGACAGTCTAATCTGTAGTTGCTACAGCGATTGAAAAGTGCTATCGCGATTGTTGTAGAATGGCTTTTCAACACATTTTCTGAAGGCTTGACTGAAATGCTAGCCACCAGGTCAAACAGCCTTGTTCACTCTTACCCTGTAGCCACTGTCACTTTTAATAGTGAGTCTGAAGACCGCGGCACTCAAACCTCCAGAGTCAAACAGATTCTATTCCAGAGGAGCTTGCCAGCTCTCAGCTGCCTGTCTCTGCGGGACCCAGTGGATCCTTTGGTTAGATGAGGCTCGTAAATATCAGTAATAAGCAAAGGAATGCCCCATTGCCTCTGAACCATTCTTCCCGGTTAAAGTAAAAAAAGTACTAACACTGTCAACAACAGACAGGACAGAATGCGCTCTGCGGTGGAGTCAACTACATTGTCCACCATAGCGCCTTGAAAAGTTCTTAAGTGGAACTGAAAAGTTCTGTATATTCCGCCTACACTGTGATCTTAGTTATCTCACACAAAACAATTCCTGATATTATTTGACTTCAAGGATCGAAGATTTTGAATAAACAAAACATTTACCATTAAAAATTTTCGTACACATAGGTTAAATCGACCAGGTAGAGGAGGTGAGTTATTGGCCCTAGTCTCAGCAAAAATGTGTCACAAGGTCACCGTATCTTTCGAACATATTTGTTCTGACTGGGAACTGTTAGAAGTAGCTTGTTTGCTGCTTAGGTCGTCAAGGTTTAGAGTGGTAGATGCGCAGTTTCCGAATAGATAAGAAGTACAGATTACCTAAATTGTGTCACCAGGAATTCCAGTTCAAATTCGATTCCATTGGCAGGAGGTTTTAACTCGCACCACATTTCTTGGGGGATAAAAATCGATGGTTGTGGGAAACGATTGTGGAATTGGCAGCAGGATAATAATTTTCGTTGCCATAATTCAGGTCAAACAACCTCCTTATCTGGGCGATGCTCATCGAGATTAGACCTAACTTGTTCGTTCAGGCAGCTTGTCATCTCATCATGGGAAACATTTGACAATGGGAGGCGTAGCAACCATATTCCGATTACCTTCGAAATCATGCTACCGCGTCAGGCTTCTGTTATGCGGCAGCGACGGTCCATCAACTATAAAATCTATAAAGCTGCTTTAAGTCTGCGATCTTGTATTGACAGCATGCAACGAGCAACAAAGAGCTGACTCAGTAGTACACTCTAAGAAAAGATCTAGTAAAAAGGGCGTCTTTTTGTCCCACAACAATAATCGTCATCTGGCTTGCTTGCGTTTCCTTTCTTGAAAACTCGGCGCTGGCCACTTTCCTACCAAGAATGCTATGTCACGCTGATAGCGCGCATGTCGTTCGTGACCAGAAAGTGCCGGGCGCGTGGCAATAGTGCAAGGAAAGGAAGGCAAAATAAATGACGATTATTGTTGTGGGACAAAAAGACGCCCTTTTTACTCGATATTTTCTTAGAGTGTAGCATCTACAATCGTAGTAGTAGTTGCAGTACCAGCATCTATATATATATATATATATATATATATATATATATATATATATATATATATATATATATATATATATATATATATATATATATATATATATATATATATATATATATATATTCACTGCTGTTCAACCGGCAGTTTTCCGTTAGGGCTGGGAGTACACCGTCAAACTATGCTTGGCGGAATGATGCATGTACGATTGATTATAGGCGCCAGAACGCTGCATGGAAGCGTCTACGTCATAACCATACACCGAAAAATTCGACTAATTATAAATTCTACGCTGTAATATTTAAACGAACAGTAGCAGTAGCTAAATATTACCACAAATCTGATTTGCATTTGTATTTTTGAAACCGGATAAAAGATTTGCACTGTACAGATTTTTACGCAACAAGAAGTCGTCAGAGATATGGTCGTATTCTCATACCGTAGTACTATCCCCTAAAGAGGCATCTGACAATGTCAGAAGACGTCACGATAGGACTGGAAACGCGTTTTGCTTCGGCGTGTTGGATACCTATGGGGTTCGAAAGTTCGACATCGTACTAGCATAAAGTCACTATGGCAGAATTAGCGGATGTCATATTAACTGTAAATCGAGCTGCTCGTAGAGCGGATCACATTACAAACTCTATGATTAAGGTAATGTTTAATTCCTATCCCGAAGAACTTTTGAACATATTTAACTGCTTTTTACAGTAAACATTGATTCCGAGCTCACGGAAAATTGTTAAAGTTCTGCTGCTACTAAAAAAATGAGAGCCTCGCATATGTCCTGGATAACATGCGGCCTATCTCGCTAATTTAGTTAAGTTATTTGAAAAAAATTTATTCATATTCGGCTGAACGCATTCACTTCTCGTCAGCGTATCCTTTCTTCAAGTCAAATAGGTGTTACACGGAGTTCTTCGATATGGACTTCTCATGTTGATTTGGAAAGCCGACTTCGACTTGCCGGAGTATCTGGTCAGATTTATGCATTAGTTACACTAGATATTGCAAAAGCCTATTACAGTGTTGAACACGGAATATTGATTTCTAGATTAGTGGGTTGTAACGTGCCAAATTACATCGTCTCCTAGGTACAGGAGTTCCTCTCTGAGAGACAATTCGTTTGTTGCCACGAGGAGGTCACATGTGGCTCATATAGGCAAACACGAGGTGTTCCGCAAGGATCGGTTCTTTCCCGACTTTTATTCAACATTTTATTATCATCTATCCCAGTTAATCGAGATGTTCACAAATATTTCTATACCGACAATATCGCATTTTTCTCGTCATCATATGATATCAATACTTATACCAAATCTTGCAGTCTTATTTGACTGAGCTTGAGGTATGGCTCAAGTTCAATATCAAGTAATATCAATATCATTAAATTATTTAGGGATTGGTTATGTTGAGTATTTAAATTGGCAGCATCAAATTGAAATAAACACTTGTAAGGCAGAACGCGCCATGGGGTTGTTGCGCCGCTTGTGTAATAAAAATTCAGGAATTCGTAGAGAAAGTTTACTCATGTTATATAAGCTTTACGTGCGCCCCATTTTGGAATTCGGTTGCGTCCATTTTTCCGGATCTGCTGCTTACAAATTAAGACCTCTGTTATTGTTAGAAAGGCAAATGCTACGTCTGTGTCACAGACTCCCTGGATGTGTTGCTATTAGCGCGCTGTACTTAGAAGCTCGCATCATTCCACCTGATGCAAGATTTAAGCAGCTTACTGTGTAGACGTTTTTAAAGCTCTACAATGCACCTCTCTGCCATTCCCATACAATTTTTATCACATCACCCGATTCATTCTTCAAGAATCTGTAGCAACGTTATCGAAGGCCTCAGGTCATTTTCGTTGAGTCGCTGTTATCGGACCTACAAGTGTTCGCTGCCGTGCTTAGCTTCCCCAAAACCGTGTTCGCTGAAGTTTTAGTTCTCAACAACATTTTCGCAAAAAATGCTAAATTGCTTCCAAAGCGTATTCTCGAAGGCCTGCCTCAAGATCACCTCGGTCAGTTTCCTGCTCATCTTGTAATTTCAACGGACGCTAAGCGAAATCTTCCGAAGGCCGGAGTGGGCATTTTCTACCAGCAGTTCAGTTGGTTCGTTGCTCTTCGACTACCTGACTTCACCCCCATATTTGTTGCAGAATGTATGGCAATCACATTGGCTATTAGGAGACTAAATTCTTAAAAATCGCCAATTATCGTTATTACAGATGCCTTGTTGGTTTGTACACAAATAACGTCGGCAAAGCATTCGCATCTACTTAGAATATTTTCGAGCCTCGTGCCATGTGTTATATCAGAAGTTCGGTTGGTATGCGTCCCCGGGCATGTTGCAATCTTTCTAAATGAAGCAGCTGACTCACTCTCTACGGCGTCTTTAGAAGGTCCGGATTACATGCTGTTCCCCCTTTTTCTTTCATTACCGGACAGATTCAAACGCCTGTTATATTTAAAAAATAGAGAAACAGCTGTCATACAATCACATGAGTACTGGCACTTACAGTTCCCACGGAACACCACCAAATGGCTTTCACGTCAATGTGAGGTGACCCTCACAAGCTTTCGCTGTAGAGTTCCCCGGTTGAATTATTACATTGATAAATCTGGCTTCTCCTTAACTAATCTCTTGTAATTTGCAATGAACCGGAAATTATAGATCACTTTTTTTCTATCATGCAGCCGTTTCGCCTCACTCCGTAGAATGTTTCTTGAAATGCCGACTTGTAGGCTGGGTTTACCCTTTACTACTTCTTGCCTGTTTTCGTTTGCAGCCGATCAGTTTGGGGCAAGCCGCAGTGCTATTGTGACTGCGCTACATAAATTCATTCAAGCAACCGGAAGAGTACGCTGCTAGTGGTACCGACCACCAAAACCAATCTTTCCCATTTTTTATTGTACATTTTTCTTTTTTCAATCTTTATCCTACGGCTTTTTGAAAATTTTAACTTTCGCTTTTTATTTACATGGCGTTCCGTTCTTCTTTCTTTTGGAAGTTTCATAGGGTTTACATTTCCCTTTAAAATTGTCAGTGGGGCTGATCCACCTCGTGGGTATGAGCGAGGCTCGTTTAGGCGACAAACAAACAAACAAGCTTCGCGGTGCGCTCAAGCGTGGCGGGTTCAGCAGGTCTTTTGCATCTGCTCGTTAAGGAGGTCGACGGCCCGAAGAGGTGGTGGATTGGCTGAGTCTTGGGCGAATTTGACCTATGATCGTTCATTCACGATACATATTACTTGTTAACTGAATCCGTGTTAATGTCTAATTCGTCTCTTGGCCAAGGGCACAGGCCTTGGTCAGCCCTTTTGCCTAAAGATGACCTGCCATTGGAATCTTTCTTCCCCACTGTTGTGAACAATCCCTGTCGCACTGGTGCCTTCGAGTGGCGGATTTATCAGGCTCAACTACCCAAAAGCTGTAAAGCCGGAGCTTCAGGCGCCACGATACCACACTTCCACTTGATAAGCGACGTTCGTCAATTTTAAAAAGGTGGCGTGGTTTGTAGGTAGTCAGATCGCTCATGTGTTGCAGACATCCTGTAGTGCAAGACATTCGCATCGGTTCTGGCGAGCGCGTTTCTTCCGCCTCATTTTGCATACAGGAAGGGAATCGTTCACGGAATAGACTCTCGACTAACACCTACTTAGACTCTGGAGAAGCTGTGTGATGCTGGAGTCATAACTGTATACCGGTGCAACCGCGCAGTGACTGGTGGGAAAAGTTCCACGGAATCGGTTATTGCTACCTTGCAGGCACCTCTTGCCCATGACAGTTGAAACTATGGCCACCAATTTCCAGTTTGGAACGCCTTGCTTCTCGTCCTCTTCAGTGTCGCAACTGTTGGCGTTTTGGCCATAGTGTAGGGGGTTGCAAATCAAATTCACGCTGCCGTGTCTGTGGTGACGATCATCCCTTTAATGGATTCACTGCCGTGATAGAAAAGTGCTGTCTTTCTGGAGGAAACTATCCGGCGGATTGTTCAAACTGTATGGCAAGAGCAAATGAAGCTCAGCTGCTCGAAATAATGGACAGGCGACGATGTTCGCTGCGAGAAGCTATTGCAGTTGTTACAGGGACACTAAATAGAAACAATAAATTGCTTTAGATCGATAAATTGTGCTCTGATAACTCTAATGTCGTTGATTTCGCCATCATAGGTTTATTATTGCAGAAGAAAGTCAAGTTGAAAGTTTTATTTTTAAATTTCGCGACGAATCCGCCCTCGTGACGTCACGGATTTCAATGTGTACTTATTGTATTTTGGTGCCATTGGCTCAACAAAATGACCCCAAATTTCCTGTTGTCGATGGCCCCCTCAGAGTACAATGTACTTCATTTTTACCGATTAGGAACTGCGTAGTCCCCAGTAAGAGCCGTTAAAACATCTGACGTCACGGCGAATGGTGCGGAAACTTCAAGGTGGCGTGGTCACCGACAGTTGCTTTTGCGCGTTTTCTCGCTTCTAAGCGTCTTATCGCAGCAAGCATGGTGTATTTGGTATCCTGAATGAGTACTTTTACTAATAGGAGAAAAATAGTTTTGCTCTTTAGTGTCCCTCTAAGGATGGGGCCTTTGGATATGCTGGTGTTACTGCGAGGCAAGATCCTTTAAATGAGACAAAACTTTTGCACCTTATCGAGGCAGCAGTAGAAAAAGCAATGTCGAAGGCGATGCATCACATAATCACAACCGTAAGTGTGTGTGTCTCACAAGTTTTCTGCTGTCAAGTGACACAGCTACTTTCAGCAGCTGCAGTACCGATGACCAAACCGACATCTTATGCAGCAGCAGCGGTAGCAACAGAGATAACAGAGATGTATAATTCAGCCCTACAGCGGAAACCCCGAGCAGGTCAAACGGCTATTTTATCCGAACCCCCCACCTCAATTCAAGTAGAGTCACACGATGCTATTTCCGAGCTATGCTAAAATGAGGTATGCTATTTCTAGCATAGCTTATTTTATTATCACCAAGTGTGTCGATTTTGGTGTCCAATGCTTGTTACTGTTGCTGTGGAATAGCGTACTTTTTTATTGCAAGTGATACGTGTATTTATGCCATTATTACTAATTATGCATTTTGTAACACCCCCCCCCCTGTAATGTCTTAATGGCGCTGAGGGTACTGTAACAAATAAATAAGTGAACTGAAAGTTTCAACGCGCTGCAGCATTAATTACCATAATATGCTGCACTTACATTCGTCCTTGCGGAGTATGAGCATCCTTGAAATAAAAAAAAAGTATTCCAGTATCTGTATCGCTGTATCCATATTCCGGAATACTTTTCGGAGTATCTCTGCCCAGCCCTAATATAAATATCTTGCGAAATTCGACGATTGAGGAGTACCGGGGCGTTAAACGATTTCTGACAGCGGAAGGTGTTCAACCAGCCATCATTCATCGCCAGGAATTTCCATGTGTTTGGTCCCCTGAAAACATACCTGAAAGTGAAGGTCTTCAAATAGAACGATGAAATCAAGGACGCTATGAAAGACTGGGTCTCGTCCTAGACACAGGTGGTATGTGCAGTGGAATTCGTCTATAGAGGCCCGCATAGTGTTCAACTTCAGTGCTCGACATTGATTCCCAGGAGGTCACCTATAAAAGCCCTACAATATGGCGTCTCTAAGAATTATATCGTGGTTTTGACACGTAAGAACCAAGAAATTATCATTCCATAATTTTATCTTTCTCTGATTATCTTCAGGCATCGAAATGCTGCGGCAGTGGCTCACGGCGCTGCGAGAGATGCTGATCGCGAGCGTATGTCCCGGTGAGTTCTGGGGCTTACCCAATTTCTATTAACTCGTACACCAACCTCACTGTGTTAGCTTTGCAATAGTTATTACCTTCGTTTTAGCAACATTTATTACGCTCAAGTTTCACAATTTATTCCTCGTCTTAGTGAGTGCATGCTGTTAATTAGTTCAGCGCTGTGCATTTCCATAGGTATTTCCTTCGCCCAGATTTTGACGGTGCTTTACCCAGCGCCTTCTCGCAGACGTCATCGTTTAGAACGGGAGAATTAGGCGCCATTTGTTTATAATTGCCGTTATATTTTTTTTTACACAGAAACAAGACCCGTGTCGCGTGAACATTCGTTCTGCTTTGTTCACTGCAAGTAGCGGTTTCCGTGGGGAACAAAGTCAGCGTGCCACATTCGACGAAAACGTTTCGTTGTGCCCAAAGTTCCAAGAGGGGACAAAGCGAACGACACATTAACAAACGTACATGCATGCCATTTGCTCTGGATGCCACGAATCACCTAGGAGCCCGCCGTGGAACTTTGGTCGTCTCCTCGCTGTGTTTTCGTTCGCAGATATGAAGGCTTCGCTGCATCTAGATAAGTTGGAACAACCTTCTTAAGTCGAACATATTTCCGCGTTTTCTTAAGCAATTAACCTGTGTTCTCACGATGCATGTAAAAAAATTTTCTTCGTGGCGTAGCGCAAATCCGCAGGGCCGGTATTTTGAAAGTACTTGTTGCGCTCGGTCCCTATGCTGTTTCTAATTTGCTGCTGAAGGACGGCAGGTTTCTTTGATCACATGGCAGACGGGCCGTCGCTCCACTGGCAAAGTGAAAAGTGCACGGAAAGACGTCGCCTCAGTCACGCTTGCACGGATACTCCTACGAGGCTTCGCACCTGGATGTGCACCTATATGCTGTTTTGTAGTGCCGCCTCGTACTCAATTTCGTGCTAGCTTTAGCATCTACCGGTCACGGCCCTCTCATCTCATCGATAGTGTAAACAAACGTTCGCCTTGACTTATGGGAATGAGCAGAAATCGCGAAAAGGCATTAGCATGAAAAAATAGTTTTTGGACCGCACGTACGCTTCCAAACGCGCCGAGAGCTCAGGGTCGCTGCCTCTCGACGAATGGCTGTTTCAATCCACACGCCATGCTGTCACGCGCGTTCACTCCCCTTGCTCCAAGCAGGCACAATGTGGCAGGAGTCTCTTCGTACTGAGCAGACGATAGCTTTAAAGTGTGCAACATAGACTTGACCACTGTGCTTCAGTAAAGCTGGTGCCGGACAAAGCAGCAAAGCATGGCCCGGTCAGCACGGCCAGACGACCGCGAGCCCGTACTCCGGTGCACATCGCTATACATGTTCACGGCGCGTCGCGCACGAACTAGCCACTGTAAGGCTCCTTGTCCTCCATGTATAGTTGGAAAATAAGCGCGCTAAAGAAATAAAATGGAATCTGAATTGGCTGCTACACGAAGCCATGTCGCATTTGCCTACATGCTGGGCTCGAAGCGCTTCTAGACTCGCGCCATCTCAACGCCGACAACAGGCTGCAGCAAATGTTCACGTACCCATTGTGTTTCGACGCATTTGCGCCGTCTGCCCATTCGCAGCCTGGTGAGCATCCGCACACGCGCACTCGGTTGCGTTTGGGAGCCTACGTGTGGTCCGGGCTGAGTTCATCACCACTACTACATTTGTGAAATGACTGCGTGGTATGCGCCAGCTAACTCTGTATTCCTCTTCTCTTTGCTGAAATAGCCCGAAGGCCCGACTACCTACCGTGGGGCCTCTTCCTGGGCGCGCTGTTCGTGGTCGCCCTCGTTGTCAAACGGCTACACGAGACCGAGCACCACTTGTAAGGAATAACAAAACATTCTATGCAAAGGGCACTTATGCAGGCACGAATATTCATTGCGGATTCCTTTGTTTCTTTGCCGTTTGAAACTGAAGCATGAAAGAAAAGCCGCATGCGTGCTCTAATGGTGTTTAATTTTAACACGAAAGTGTCTTATGCCGGGGTTCACCAAGACATTCATGGTGCATTTCCGTCACGAAAGTACGCCAGCAAAATGAACGCCATCGGATGGCAAAGAAAAAAATACTAGAAAAAGTTTCGTTGACAGGAGTCGAACCCATGACCTCTCGGGCGATGATGGCTGGCGGGCGTTTAGCCCGCTGAGTTTAATAGAGCTACCGCCAAGCATATGAAATCAGAGGCTGGGTCCGAGCTAGTTGGTACATTGACATTGGCTTAACGGTCGTTGGCTTAACGGTTTCATAATGCCAAACATATAACGGAGGCTACATGAACGCGCCTTTTATCTTTCACACTTTCCTCCTCTGTGCTCTCGGATCGATGGATGGATGCTATGAGCGTGCCCTTTTTAAAGAGACGGGGACATGTGTGCCGCAAGGCTCGAGAAAAAAAAATGTTGCAGTGGCTTAGCTAGGCTATGCCAGGATAACATAGCGTTAGCAAAGGTTCAGCTGATTGTTCTTAGCTTTCCTGATTGTCTAGGATTAGCTTGATTATCATGCTTACTGCTGCTCCAATGACATACACACATGGTATACATATTAAATGGCACATGTATATTTATTTTGCCAGGCAACTACTTCGGGAACAGATGAGTTAAGATTGTCCGCTCTTCTGCGCCATTGAGCAGCATTTGCGCTTTCCTTCTCCATGGCTAAATCCCACTGGCAAACTCCAGTTAGAGGCGCTATCAAACGGCTCCAGCTAGAGTGCCTCGATGCACGCGCACCCGCTTAGAGTGGTGTCAGCTTTTGAAAGGGCAGGTGCTGCCTCCTCGGCCTTGGCGGCAACGTCGCCGCCATTTTGAAGCCCCCGCCCCGTCACTTGTACATGGCGCGCGTGCTGTTGTTAGGTCGGTGGTCGTTTCCCTCCAGTTTTATGCGCTCGTTACCGTCACGACGGCCGGGTGTTGCGTGCCGCAGTGCACCAATCATTCTAGGAACCTTGGGAGGTGTATCGTTTTAGAAGATACGAGGTTTATTTGGACAGTAAAAATCAAATGTGACAAGCGGCATCCGAAGAGCATATTATGCACTTGCAGCGTAAGTTTCCGGCCGGTACTTTGAATGCACATGTAATGATAACTTCTGCCGGTGTTAACCTTGCGTAAGAAATAGACACACTAATATCAGCTACATCCTTAAAATGCTTGGGTTCACGTGTGCATGAATCCTGCATCTTTCTTCGCAAACATTCCTTATTGCGCTTGGTTGACCCTGTATCTGCCTTTGATGATTGCTTTCACTATTTTTGTGATTTGAAATGTATCATGGAATATAATATGTGTGTTTGTCTGCAGATCAGCTCCTTCTTTTTTTCTAATAATAATTATTTGTGACAATTTACGTCCCAAGAACCCCGAAGGCTCCCGAAATTTTGAACATCTGTTGTTCTTTAATGCACACCTAAATCTAAGTACGCGGGCCTCTGTCATTTCAACTCCATCGAAATGGGGCCGCTGCGGCCGGGATTCGATCCCGCAACCTTAGGGTCACCAGTCAAGCACCATAAATAAAACCACGGCGGGTACTTGTTTTTTATATTCTTTTCCGTGTTTCAAGTACGCCTTCTGTGCTGGTCTGATGCCCATATATGTATGTGTGCAGTTAAATGCTTTTTATCGTTCCCTGTTTCTGTGTTGCAAGGTTACATTTTAGTCGTGTCTTAAATAATTACGCAGTTCCTGTTTTTTTAATCATTTACGATCACTGTAAAGCGACTAGTGGCAGTTGTGTTTTATTGTGTAATTTGCGTTTTATATGTGTAATTGCTTCTGTCAGCGCAGCATTAATGCGCACAAATAAATGGCCTGTACACTGGATATTAACGCGCGCGCGCGCGCGCGCGCACACACACACACACACACACACACACACACACACACACACACACACACACACACATATTCAGTATTTTATTTCTTTGAGCAAGCATAATTTATTTATTTATTCATAATGTAAGCCCTGCAGGCTCATACAGGAATGCGCATACAAACAGTTCTCCCGAAGCGTCTATACAAAGAAGACGCATGAAAACAACAAGAAGACGGGGAAGCATTGTCTACAGTAGACACGCTATGTCAGTAAAAAAATACAAGAAACGAAGTCAAGTTGTACAATGACTACGTCATGGAAAACCAGTTAATGAAATAAAAACTCACAGGGTCTCTTATGCGTACCCTTAAGACGACTCGAAGGCGAAAGCCATCTTCTTCTTCTTCTCAGTTTTTTGCGCACCTAGCGCGGTTTAGCATTGCCTCCAAGATCGGAGGCACCTCACCTGGTTTTGCACTGCCTCCATGATCTGCCCACTTTTCACCAAGCTACGATGTCATGTGATAACGGCATCATATGACGTCACGCCAAAATTTGTGAAGTCATGATGACGTCATATGGCGACGTCATCACGTGATGATTTTTCGCATCCCTCGTCCCCGACGTCGTTGTACGCTGACGCCGTAGACGCGGGACGCCGACGGTCAAATTTCGCGTTTGATGAGGCATATAAGGCTTTCGCCTTAAAAAATACGTCCGCCACGGTGGTATAGTGGTGACGGAGGTCGGCTGCTGACCCCGAAAGTCACGGGTTCGATCCCGGCCGCGGCGGTGGCATTTAGGTGGAGGCGAAATGCTAGAGGCCCGTGTACTGTGCGATGTCAGTGCTGGTAAAAGAACACCAGATCGTCAAAATTCATGGAGCCCTCCAGTACGGCGTGCCTCATAATCATATGATGGTTCTGGCAAGTAAAACCCCAGATATTATTATTAATAAAAGAGACAAATAAACGACGCCGTCCATCTGCCGCACAAAGTGTAAAAGAGTATTGGAAACACTCAATAATATGTGCATGCAATTGGGCATGCGAGAAAACCTGCAGAAAAAGAAACTGCAGATACAAAAAGAAGAAGTAACAACGCACTGATACTGCGTGTATGCAAATTTTTACGGCATACTACTCAACAACGTATTCGTCGTTTTGATAAGGACTCAAGGTGCAACTCGAGTGCCGATACAGTAGCTACAGATTGTGAGCAAGAAATGTCAGCAATAATAATGATAAAGAAGCTTTCATTTCCTTTTAGCAGGATATTCACACCATACTGCTCCTCTGCCCTTTATTCTGTGTACAATATGTATGATGCCATTTATAATAAACGAGTAAATTGTTTGCATACTTAGCAAAATGAGCCACCTTAAACGCGCTTAGGTAGCTTCGCAACACTATATTGTGTGTGTTCAGATACATATACTGCTGCTGTTGATAAGTATATAAATACTTTAAACGATTATTTGTGTATTTGGAATGCAGAGCTTACGAGTAAGTAGGCTTTAGACTTTGTCGTTTCCGGCGTAAGGAAGAGGATTCGTTTCCGGCGTAAGGAAGAGGATACGTCTACCTCTAGCGCATAACACATACACAGGCCGTCAGCTTACATGAATTACATGCTTCCTTAATAAACATTTAGGCAACAACAGCAATAAAAGCTGCCCAAGCTTCGAAAAAGAAAAGAAAAAGAGAAAGCTCACTAGCGTGCACTTATTTCCGGACGTATCCGCGCACCGCAAGCGCTTTGTGCAGCGCATTTCGCATGCTGCCGAGCTGCGGCGGGATTCGCAATGGCGGCCGTCGTAGCAGACGACGCGCCTGTCTTCACCCTCCGCGGAGCGCACGGGCATCAAGGCACCCTAGCTCCAGCGCAGTGTCAGACGGCGACAGCACAGCGAAGGCGAATAGCTGCGCGCGCGCCGCCGCCAGTACGTTTACCTCGGCTGCGACGTCGCTCCTCTGGAAAGCGCAGACCGGCAGCAGCGAATCGTGCGCAGCAGCGATGCAGTACGCGGAAGGTGCCGGCTCCGATGCGCCAGCTGTGTGACATCGCTGATCCTCGCGCATGCGCAGCACGGCTCTTGAGGAGCCACGCGAAACTGGCTCGGCTAAACCAGTGAAGCTAACGCTACAAAAAACTTCGTTGCCACCGCAATTAGCTCCGCAACGCGCCATTGCTGCGACCGTCCCGTTCGGCGCGTTTCCAATAGGAGAAGTCCAATTTCGTCAACGCTCTAACACAACGCGAGGTGGCGGCTTTAGCCCAAGCCTCACTCATACTATCCATTCGTATAGAAAATAGCTCTCCGATGCTCCTGGCTGTCGCACCGCGTTCCTGCTAGCCAATCCTCCGCCAATCCTGCTAGCCTACGCCAGCGCAGGAAACCGGAAGCGGTCCTGGGCCTGTGTTAGTAAACAGTGAAACCCTCTATACGCCATACATATCGCGCGTTTGCCGTTTGGCGTCGTTGTGGCAACATGTCCCGAGGCTCGCTCGCCGACGAAGCCCGCCGGGCTGATGGGGCTGGCACGGTGCCTCCACCTCTTCTCTCAGTCTGCTCGGTCTTTTAGAATGCGTTGCGTCGGTTGCGCTAGTTCCGTCAGTTGCCTGTCTTGTAGTTTTGTGTTCGAGCGAACATGCTCAACTTCGGTGGCTGTGAGGCCAGGCTCCGTGCTCGAAGTGACGCTTGAAGGGCGGAATATTCATGGAGCTACGGACACGGACAACGTGCGCCTGATAACGGTGAGTGCATGCTTTCCTAGCTACTAATTATACAGCTTTAGCTGGGCGTCCGCAGCAGCCCTGCGGAAGTAGGCTGCCAGCAATTTCCAACAGCAGGCTGCGTCCGCGGGGCTGTTGCAGATGCCCAACTAAAACGGTCAGGTAACGAGTTGACACCTTTCTGCGCGTTGCTGTACAAGCTCCCATATATGAGCGATGCAAACAATTATCAGGGGCCATTGTTTGCCGATCGCAAGTTGTGCCTGCACTGCTGAAGGTGCAAGATGCCGTTTTGAGATGCGCTTTAGTCTACTTCATAATTACCATCGACAGTGACTGTGGAGCATGCTTCCGTGCCTGGTAACGTGAAAAAAGTCTGTGTACAGAACACTTTGACGCGCTGTATATAATGGCATTTGTTAGCTTACATACGGTAGTTTAAGATACAGATATAGTACGATGCTTCCAGCACGTACGCTGTAGTCACTTAAGTTGGACACGCCTCGCCGGTAAGGTGAAAACTCGTGACTTTCGACGGCGCGTGTTGTTGTGGCCGCCGCTGTGCAGTGCACTCTTTTCCCTCGTTTCTGTTTGCGGTTTTCGTGGTTTGCCTACATCTGCGATGATGTTTGACGTTATAACAGAATCAAGTGAGTGTACGTGACTGTGGGAGCTATGTGCGGTAATTCTAGCATATGACATGTCTGGTCTCGACGTAGACGGCGTCCACGCGCGCTGGATGTCGTTCGGGTGCTCGTACTCGCATCTGATTAAGCATTTAGTATGGCTTACGTTTGTAAAACGAGCGGTCAGTAACCGCTCACGACGTGCTCCTGACTGCCGAAGGATGCGCTTGAGTAGTCCGAATACGCCGGCGCAAAGCCGGGCTTATTCTGAAAGCAAATTTTGAAGCGATTCTCTCAGTAAAGAACTGCTTGGTGATTCCACGTAAGGTCAAATAATCGATGGCTGGACGACCACTTAAATTTATTTCAAAAGTGTATATATTATTGCCTGATGAGTGGAAAGAAGAGATCCTTAATTCGTTTTGCCGCCAAAAATTTTTTCGAGGCACAGGGAATCAATAATGACTAAGAGGTGAAGTGAAGCGCTCATCCAGTCTGCTGTTTTGGCCAATTTTCGTTACGAATTGCACAAAATATATAAAATCTGGTAGCTGAAATTTCTTTAAATAAATATATGCATGTTTTTGCTTCTGCTCAGGTATTTTAGTTTTTATGTATAGTGTACATGTTTTTATAAAAATAATTTATTGTCTCGCCATGACATATAGCCTACCAATATGTCCCAAAACAGAATATTCCTTTCTCGATACCGATAAGCCGATGAAAAAATTGGCCGCGTATCTGCGTGCTTCGCTGCACATATCGTCAAAAGAAGGTAGTCTTCTACCGGCCATACTTCATGAGTTCTCCTGCTTTATGTTCAGTCGCGGCATCTGGCTCCTAGCGTCGCATTTGCAGCGCAGCCCAAAAACACTAGCATTTTTAGCGCAGCGCAAGAAACACTAGGGTCTTTAGAATTATGTATCTATGTATTTTCTAGTAAAAGAACACACTACCTAATACGCACGTATTGATGTTGCGCCTCAGGTATGCGTAACATTAGCTTTTTGATCGACAATGTTCACAAGTATGAACGGCGATAACAGTGCAGTATGGCTGGGCGTTCAGAAAGTGGTTAAACTTTGGCCGGGTGGCTGAATCGGATGACAGACAAACAGAAAGACAGAGAGCTAGACCAAAATTTCTGCGTCTAAGTTGCCCAAGAAAGACTATCGTCTTTAAAACCTCGAAATTGGCACAGGAAACGCTATTTTATTTATTTTGAAGGGCTTTACAGTGAAACCTCGGTGATACGAGTCTCACGGGACCACCAAAAATATTCGTATCATCCGAAATTTGTATCACCAGAAAGCGTGTAAAATTAGCATGCGACAAAAGAAAGCTGGCGTACATTTTCATTTATTGTTTTTCAGGGCCGCAGCAACGTCAGGAAGAACCCTGGACGTCTGTCAGTTAAGCTTTTAGATGTCGGCTATTATACCAGCACTCGTAAATGTACGGTCCGTACGCGCGTATTTAATTAATGAAACAGGTGCGTTGTGACCCGCGACAGCAGTAGCCCCGTCCAAATTTTAGTATGCTTTTTTGCATGACACCTGAGTACTGCAGCGAAAGTAACAAAAGAAGAGCTTTGACGCGATGGATCAAGGCCACAAAATTACAGAACTACGGTCCCGTATTATGATTTTGTTATCGCGGAGATGTTGGGGATGCTTTTCGGGAGATTTGCGGCCGTGCCCCCACAAGTACGGCCTCAACGGTCGCGCATGTTGACGTTGTGAAGCATGGCTCCTTCGCCAATACCGTCCTCTCCTTGTTTGGGTCCTCGTCCACATTTCATAGGATGTCTGATGCACGAGGCAGGCACGTGTAAACACAGTACAACGACAGCAGCCCGCGTCGACGTGTCAGAAAAAAAAGCATGGCGCTAATGTTCTTCTGTAATAGAAAACGCGAAGGCACACGGAGGCACATAAGAGCCTCAAAGATTCGCGCTCACAATCTCGGAGGCCGTGACGCGTCTCTGAAGGTTTATTCTGACCGTAAGAAAAGTGTTTTTCTTACACCGTGATTCTGACGATTTGTCGGCGCGGCGCGCATGCCGACGCTTGCATTCCCGCGCTCGCACGTGCTTGGCGCGTCTTCTGCGACAGCGCGGCCAGCACCTCTTCGTACCTGGGCGGTAGCGTACGTTCGTATCAAACGCCGCTGGGTGAAAATCGGTTCGCAACAACCGTACTCCATTACATTGCAGGCCAATGGGCCTTGGCCGGGACCAACGAAAAATTTGTATCACCCCCGAAATTCGTATGAGCTGTGATCGTATCACCGAGGTTTCACTGTATGTCAAGAAAGCCTTGTAGCAGAGCGAAGAAAATTCCGCATTACGTTATACGCATACGTATCTACCAAACTGCCGAATCTTATATTTATATAATTTTTCTGTAAATAGACATGATCGGGCTAAGTTCAAGAAAACACCGAACAATGAAAATTTCTGACAATAAAAAAAAACATTTTTCATATTTATTAAACTTTGATCACTTATTCTCCTCCACATCAGCTTCCACATTAATTGAAAACATATTGCCTAATTTCGTTGCACTAATAGTTACGGCCCCTCCAATGAGAGCCTTAAGCAAGGATTGGCAATTCTGGCTTCTTGCCCAGCATGTGTATAAAATGCAGGCCGGATTAGATTTCTTTTTATTCAAAGGCCAGCAGTCCCAAAAAAGGTGTCGGGGGCACTGAAGCCATCAATTTTGAAATTATTTGGTCACTGCAGCGGCCACGAGCGCGGGGCTACCAAGCAGGCGCGCGCGCACTCGAGATGCTCGTTGTAAGAGACAGCGCAGTGAGAGCTCGTTTTCGCGTCCTCAGACCGATTGAGTTCGAACGGCAACACCTGTCGGGTGACTTGAACGCACGTGCACTGGAGCTTCGCTATTCTATCCGGCCTCTGTTCGCATCGCATCGAGGCGCTGATAACACGGCGGAGATGGAAGCAAGATGAAAACTCTACAAGGGAGCTATGAGCGCTCGCTTCACGCACGCTGTTGCTAGAGAAACTGCGCTGCGCCAATTGCGATCAGTGGAAAGCATGAACGTGGCGCTCCAGTGGCAAAGCAAAATAGGGAATGTAAAAGGAAAGAAAAGCAAAACTATCGGTAACCGGATGCGCTTGCCTATCTCAGATGTCGGCAGCAGACGGCCTGAACTGGCCGCGCGTTCGGTCCGCTGTTCACACTTCATTCGACGCCGATAGTGCTTGCGCTTTGACCTTAGTCTACTCCTCCTGTGCGTCTCATGGCGGGAAAGTATAACTCTGAATGAGTGTATTGTGGAGACGACCTTTCGAAGCACAAAAAGCTTAATTATTGCAAAGAAGCCAAAATTTCGCAGAGTTACCGACTTAGACGTCAATGCTTTGAAGGAACGTTTAACACCCGAAGATCAGTGACTGGTGAGACGGACTACTTGTGCTACACGTGATTTTGCTACGACTGCAATGAAAGATCTTCACGGAACGCGCAGTGGGACGATGACATTCCTACCCCCTGTAAAAGAAATCGACGTCATTAACCAGACCTCTGCGACTACCCGCGTGTCCTCTTTGAAACCTCCTGGCACAGTTAGAAGTCAGTTCAGTCCAGCCTACATCAAGAGAAAACACACTGAGCTGCGGAAGGTGGCAGAAGGTGGTAGCCAAAAATCTTCGCTGCAAGGTACGGCGGGCGTAAAGTTAAGGTGATGCATCGGGAACTTCAGCTGAGGGAAAGTGCTGGTGCTGAGCGCATTGGGACCGAGAGCTTTTGGCAAGTTCATGCAGCAACGACGGGACCCCGGGAACGCAGTCAACTCCTTACTTTCCTGCCATCCACACTAGCGAAAAATTAGATTAAGAAGCATATTTCTTAAGCAAGGAAGCATCGGACCTTCATACCTGCATGTGCGCTGAGCCTTGCCTAAGGGTCTCATTGGAGGGGCCGTAACTATTAGTGCAACGAAGTTATGCAATATGTTTTCAATGATTGTGGAAGCTGATGTGGGGGAGAATAAGTGGACAAAGTTTAAGAAATATAAAAAATTGTTTTTTTTTTATTGTCGTCCGAATTCGCCATTGTTTTGTGTTTTATTGAAATTAGCCCGGTCTCTTTACGGAGAAGTTACATAAATATGAAAATCGGCAGTTTGGTAGAATTGTATGCGGAGAACGTAATGCGGAATTTTTGTCGTTTTGCTACGCGGCTTTTTTTTTAGATAAAGACCTTCAAAGTAAAGACAATAACGTTTCCTGTGCCAAATTTGATGTTCTTTATTAAAAAATCTGCACTATACCTAAAAACTAAAAATATCTGAGCAGAATCAAGAACATGCATACATTTAGTTAAAGAAATTTTAGCTACTTAACGTTCGTATATTTTGTGCAATTCATAACGAAAGTTGGCTAAAACAGCAGAGGGAATGAGCGTTCCACTCCACCTCTTCGTCATTATTAATTCGTGTACTTCGAAAAAATTTTTGGCGGCAAAACAAATTGCGGATCTCTTCTTTCTACTCATCAGGCAATAATGTGTAAAATTTTGAAATAAACTGAAGATGTCGACCAGCCATCGATTGTTCAATCTTACGTAGAATCACCCTGCACATACAATCCTTCATATACAGTTCCTTTTGTGAGGTTCCCGCCTTATTTTGCGCGAAAATTTGTTTTCGTTGCGAAATTATTTAAAACGAAACACTCGTGTCAGTTGTGTGTACAGTAACGGTGTGCTCAACAAAGGGTGGTTTTAAATACAAATAATCAATGTGTGTGTATTGGTTATTCCCAGAACCCCAGATCACTTCTATCGCCTCCTCACTCCAGTTGACAGCCACAGTCGGGGAAACAAAGGTGTCGCTAGCTCTGGCGCCTCACCGCTCGTGATGGGGAAATCAACAGCGGCGTTCGCCCTGTCAACGAGGCAGTCGGTCCTACATTTCCTTTGGATGAACAACACGACGTAGGAAAAGAGGTGAGTGGCATCCACGCAAAGGAGCCTAAACCAATTTCGCTTGTTGTTTACAAGAGGCTCACATCATCTTGTGCTGCAAGTTTGTCCCCAAGTGACGTCTTACAAAAGCTACTATTGGAAGTTGTGTTTTACACGATAACGGCAGAAAACTTGGTTCCTTACCATGCCTGTTTGCATTTGTTGTTTTGCTGCGAGCCTTCATTACGTCTGTGTGAACCACTAATTTTGTAGGATTTGCGAACTCTTACTGCGATTTCATTTTCTCATCATAATATCACGTTCTGCTTTTCAGATTCCATTTTTCATGGTGCTCACGCTGAACATAGCGACAACCTAGGGAGTCACAAGGGTGATGCCTCCAGCCGTCACCACTTTTTGATTTATTCTTAATCATAAGGAATAAATATTGAAACATGATGCCGCTTTCCGCAGTTTATTTTGCACGACATGACACTATGCACTTCAGTCACGTATTTCTGTTGGCTATACTCATTCAAGCATGTAAATAAGGAATAACTCCACTTCTTAATTGAATATTAAAGACCATCTTTTCGCGCTTTTATATTACTTTGCTGGAAATGTGCGTTGTCTTCACGAGTATTAATAAAATAATGCTAAAAATGGACTATTCTTTTTTGCAGGAAGCGCGCCGAAAGGCAAGTATTTTTGAATACTTCACTATTTTCAACAGCAGCCGCGTGAAAGTAGAGCAACAGTCAAATCAGTAACCAAAAATAGTTGTGGAGTCGGTTGACGCTTCGGTGTGGATCATTTGACCCCTGTAGGAGTGTTACGGGCAAGAGTCGTCTGACTCCCTTATAAGTGGTAATGTGATCCTGCGCATAAGAGTCATTCCGCTCTTCCTACAGGGTCAGGGTACTCTCCTAGAGCGCGCCGACTCTGACCCACCAATAGAGTCACCGTGACTCAGTAAAGCGAGTCGCATACATGACAAGTCATAACTGCGAAAAGAGTCGCCTATGCTCTTTTTTTTTTCTTAGAGTGGAGGGAAGACACGACGCTCGTCGCGCTTCTCTTCGCGTTTCACGACGCTTTGAAGGATCGCATATCGAGTATGACTGTTTATTATGTGCTACTTTATGCCATCTTTGCGCGGGATTCATCATATGGGGTGTCTAGGTATATCTTGACAACTTCAGCTACTGCAAGGGTTAAATCATTATCATAGGCGTTAGTTCTCGGTACAGAGATGTGCCACTAGGCGTCAATGTGGGTGCGTCCTAGTGATGCAGAATTATCGATGGTACTATCGCTACTATCGATAGCTGAGTCACTATCGAACTATCGATGGTAAAAGATACTATCGATAGCGCTATCGATAATAAGTGCTATCGATAGTTTAAAATCAGCAGCGCGAACTCATTGCAGAATAAACTTGGCTTCCCGCGCGCGTGGTACATAGTGGAGCCGGAGGAGCACGCTGAAGGGCAAGAAAGTTGACATGCTTGTGTTCTTCACCAGAGTGCTTCGCTGACACATGATCATAAAGTCAAACTATTCAGCTGTAGCTGAAAGGAAGCCGTTATGTGGGGTGGAACTGCGCGGCTTCAGTTTTATATTCCATTTTATGATTTCAAAGGACAAAAAAATGATCAAGAACTAAGTTTGGTAATTGTAAGAGGTTGCTTTTAAATATTAATTTATTGATGGACATATGCCGCCATTTTCACTGCGCAAATAATTTCTCTCGCTAAAAATTTGCTCATAAATTAAACGAAGCTGGTAGTAGGCTATCGCGAATATTTTGAAAATTTGGCCAGCCAGCATCAGCATCGTTATTCGCACCGCTATGGATAGTTTGTCACGTGGTTGTGACGATGAAGAATGCTGCAGCAAGACTGTTAAATACGAAGCTCTTTATTTGGTAGAACTTGTGCCTAGAAAATCAAAACATAGAATACAAGCGATACACGCTGCGCACTGATAGCGGCGAGAACAGTCGCCGGCCGTCGAGTAATCTGATAATTGGTAGAACGCTTTGTCTTTTAACATCGGTCATCAAACTTTCTAGCGTTATCGCTGGTGCTCGCGTAAACTCTCGAATAAACTTGAATATTCGCGTCCGGGGCGTAATCTTCAAATGTCAAACAATCTCGAAGCTTCTCAAACATTACGGCGCGGTCTGCATCGAACGCTGCTAACAGTCTGTGGGTGAAACCTGAATACCTAAAAAAACAAATAAACACGCGTGGCAGTAATATTGCTAGTAATATTACCGATGGTACTACCGATTCGACTATCGATAGTTTATTGATAGTAGTACTATCGATAGTTTGTTTACACTATCGATAGTTTCAAAGAAACTATCAATACTGTCGATAGTCAATTTACCGATAGTTCTGCATCACTAGTGCATCCACATCGAGCGGTTCTATATCTTCCAGACAATAGACATTATGCAAGCTCTTATATCTACAAATGCACTATAAACAATCAACTACTTCTGTGAGGACACGTTTCACTTCGTGTTATACCGATTCCTATAACTGAGGGATCAACCATCTTTTTATTTGTTCCAGTGGAGCAGTCTGGTTTTCTCCAATTTTTTTAGAGGGACGGCCCCCTATGTCTGTGTTGACCGCGGATCTGGTCACTGCTTTCCTTTTTCTCCTATTAGGCCAGCTTTAGTATGGCGCAAAGCCGCATACGCAAGGATCTGCCGTGGCGTTCTGCGCAATGCAGTGGCCGCGTCTGCATGGCGCCACTGTTTTTCGTTTAATATTTCTTTCCTTTCGAGCGCATACGACCACGAGCCAGCCGAGATGGGCCATATCTTACGCTGCGAAAGAAAGTTTGGTCCTGTTTTTTATATCGATCCATGACACCGGTTGAGTTGGCGCTGGCGTTATCGTCTCACTCCCATCCGCTATTGAAAGACAAGCTTGTTTTACACAGTTCGTGTCTTAGTGTCAACGTTGAGACGCTCGCTGTTTTGCGCTTTGATGCAATAACTCTGTCTTGGTACCTTAAAAGGCACCTAAACCACCTCCGATAATTTTTTTTTACATTTCAAGTGAACGCGCGCATCTAGTGCAGAATGCCTGCTCACCCGAAGGTCGCGGGATCTAATCCCGGCTGCGGCGGCTCCATTTTCGATGGAGGCTTAGATTTAGGTGCATGTTGAAGAATACCAGGCGGTCTAAATTTCCGGAGCCCTCCACTACGGCGTGCCTCATAATCATATCGTGGTTTTGGGACGTTAAACTCCTGATAATATTATTAGTGCAGAATGCCGTCCGGCCAACGATGTCAAATGCGGCAGCGCTACGAACAAAGTTCTTTTCAATAGCGCAAAAGGCCTTCTCGCGGAAGAAGTCCTTAGGAAAAACGACAAAGCCGCTTTCCTTTGTTCGTTCAACAATTTGTTCGTTCAACAGCGAAGCCTCCTAAGGTAAAAGCCACGCGGCATCTTTGTACAAGGAACTAAATTTGGGCCAGCTAGCAAATTTATTGGCGACTGCAAAGGATACCCTTGAGGTTGCTTTCTCGGTAAAGACGTACAAGCCTGAAAGGCCGTTCAGGTCAATTGTCACTGAAAGGATCACTTGGCAACTTCAGGTTAGTAGCTTCTTGCTTAAGCACCTAAATAAGCTTTACCTTGATGACCCGTTTGCCACAAAAAAATTCAGCCGCGGTCACTGATCTTCTTAGTAGTAGAAGTGGTTTTGGCTATGCCTGCATTATCAATGTCGAGGATTTATTTTATTCAGTCCCTCACGATGAACTTCCCTGCGTTAGAGAATCTATTGATGGCAATGGTAGCACTCTGGTGGTTTATGAAATGACAATTTCTTGCCTCTGCTCAAATTTTACTTGAGTAACATTTATTTATTTCAATGACTCTATGTACAGCTTAAAGGAATTTCTTTTGGTTCATGTGTAGCTCCTGTCGTATGCAACATCTTTCTCTCATCTATTGACGAGGCACTTGCTAGAAACCTCGGCTCGGATCTTTGTCCCAAAGTTTTTAGATACGTTGACAATTTTCTTGCGTCCCTAACGCTTGTATCCCTCCCCCTAACGCTTTGATCGCTTGTGAGGGTGCAAATAATGTTTTATCAGTTTTTATACAACATGGTAAAGGCTTGACGTTTAAGCATGAGCTACCTCAAGGCAATCATTTGCAGTTTTTAGATATCAACCTGTCCTTAAACTTACACACTCGTGCTGGATGTACAGCCCCCGTGCACGTAAGGACCTCCTGCTTTACGAATCTGCACTCTCGAAAACCATGGAAAGAGCCATTGCGACAATGAGTCGGCGTTGTTGAAGTCGTGCGGGCACACCATGGACGACAGTTTTCAGGTGCAGATTTCAAAGCTGGTTGCAGCCGGCGTCCCTTCGGTGGTCTTATCCAGTGTGTCCGAATCTCTGTTTCGGAAGCTTAAAGTATGCAGCAAGCAGCCGGAGGCTGTGCAGAAAAAGAAACCGCTGGTTCTGCCTTATATGCACAAGATTGCCCACAATTTGAATAAAGTTGCAAACAGGCATGGCGTTCCAGTGGTCATCTCGGCACCCAAGAAGCTCTCGAAGCTCTGTGCCCGTATTTCGTCGCAAAAAGCCAAGCTTTCATGCGAAAAGAAGCACGGCCGGCCAGTTCTGGTTTGCATGGTGGGCGTTGTTTATGAAATTCTGTTGAGCTGTGGAAAGTCGTACATAGGCCAAACAGGCCGCTGTGTTGATGATCGCCTTAGGGAGCATATATTATCAATTAAGAATGGTGTTTTTTCACACCTACAGCTCCATTGTGCTTCGTGCTGCTGCGCATCACTGTTCAGAGAAACTCGTGTGATAGGACGAAGCAGGAAGATGTTACCACGTGACGTACTTGAGGTACATCACATACAAAAGAAGGGGGATGAATGCGCCACTGTCTCTTTGACCACTTTGCACGAGAATGAATGCCTGTTTTTAGATGGCGCTGTGCGACAGGTTTTTTTCTGTTTGTGCTATGTGATAGTCGCATGCGCTGCGCCCCCTTTTTGTGCGAATATCTGGAAGCATATATATTTGGGTGATGTGAGCAAAAATCAACTAGTTGAAAGTCTGACACCCTACCTGTCTTCTCTGGTTTCCGTGCTTGTATCATTTGCGCCACAAATATTTTATTAAACTATGCACCAACTCGCCCAACGTCACACTCTGCTAAACCATATTTCTCTTTTCTTCCTTTCATTCAAGGTTATTACGCCGCCCACGTAAGTCTGTATAGTCCTTGCACATAATCAAGACTATAGACCTTTTCAACGGAGAGATGGATTAGCTCCTTTCCGGACTGTTGCACTGGGGAAAAAAAAGCTGACGTGACACCATCAGCAGTGCTAAATGCATTTTTCGGGTAACGCGTATTAACGGCCTCCCAAAGAGGATTACGGCGGCCCAGAGAGGGACCCGCTGCGTCACGCCGTTTCTCCCGTGAACCAGATAGCCGGTGATGTTCGCACCGTCTACACTAGGATGAAAGCCAACATCGTTCGCGTAAAGTAGTCGCCGGATAGCGCCAAGGGGTCATCGCCACCGTATTTTGCAACTTAATGGTGCACCTGTTGCGCTCGGGGTCAGGCAGCGACATTGTGTGTTCGCTGAGCTGCATATTTCACTGCAGTAACACGGAAGAGCGAAAGGATCGGCTACATTATCAACACGGAGCAACAACGTGCTGCTGCCTGGGCACTTTAACAAGTCCATGCAGCACGCAGTAGTACAGGAAGCTTACAACGCCGCAGCAATGTAAACGCAACACACGAGGACACAGAAGGCAAGGAAGCACCACACAACACCCATTACATAGTCATAGTTAACACAGTGGCAAGCATGGGTTGTCTGCTGGGTGACAACCTCAAAAATGGCGTCCAGCCCGGCGCAGCGCAGCGCCGCATTGCGGCTCAGTTTCAGTGCATACAGTTGAACCTCGATTGAAAGTGATCGGGACCCGCGAATTTGTTCGTTGAATCGGGAATTTCTTAAAGCCGAGAGAATGACAAATTGCGTTTGAAGGAACGACAAATTTATTGCCTAGTGAAAAAGATCGGGATTTTCACCTGCGCGCGCCTCGTGAGCGCCAGGAGCACGCAATTCTTGTACTGGCCTGTGAAATCCCAGCGTCCTCGGCACCCTCGTGTGTCCCAGCAAACCGCCTCAAATGGTCGACCGCGTCCATCACCAGACTCGGTGTCGGTATGGGATACGGTACAGTATCTGGATCGTTTGCATCTTCAGACTCCTCTTGTGCGCCGGAAACAAGCTGCACAACTCCTCGTCGTCAAGAACTGCTGTTGTGTGAGTGTCCGCGTCTGCGTCAGCGATCACAAAGTCTTCGAAGTTATGATCTGCGGGCAACTCGTCACGCCGACGAAGCTCTTCCCAACAACTGCGCGACGCCTCTTTCTGCTCGTGTTGCGGGCTTGAGGAGCCCGACGCAGCCTGACAGCACACTGCCAGGCTGCGTCTACAATTTATAGCGTCCAGAATGTCTGGCAGTATAGACCAGAACACAGCGAATTCCATGCGCATCGCCATATTTGCATCGCGCGTCGCGCCATCTATCGCACACGCGACGAAACAACATGCGCGGGCTGCCACGCCAGCAGACGCTACACAGAGGAAACGTGAAACTCCCGAAACTCAGCCCGTCGGAGAGCGTGTTTCCCGTCTTTTCTAGCCTGGACATTTTCGCTGATTTTATTGGAACATCTAGAACATCTTGCTCATGCAAGTCCAAAATGTATACAGTACGTGCTGAGTGGGCTGCGGAAGCAACCTCGTCAGATACGTACGCTGTTACATTTGTAAAAAAACGTTCTCGCAGTAGTACGCGTGAATCGTAATTGCAGTGCAGCTCGCGAAAGAGTGAAACGATGTTTTGTTGCCCCATATTACAAGTTGTGCACAAAGTTTTGTGAAAGCTCATCATTTCAGCATGCATCGCGTAATAATTAGAGTACGCTTTACGGGTAGTTTCGCGGAACGTAATTTTTGTTTCACGAGCACTCTTACAATAATGCGTCTTGCTCACAAAAGCGTGCTATCAGAGAGTATAACCTGCAGTATCGTTCAGCGATCCCTTTTGGAGGCTACCTGCGCGATTTTATTCTTCTAACGATGGTGCTTTACAAGCGAAACTGTGCTACTCTTAGTCAAGCCGGTTAGCTACGCCTGCGACGTAAAGGACACTGGCGCGAGTACTGTTTACTTACGTGCCAATATATGTATTATGTGCAGCTGGGTGCCTCGTGTCCAAATAAATTTGGGGACATCAAACACTGAAATGAAAACGCGAAATTCTGGCCAGCTGTTGAGGAGCACCGTGCCATATATTACCTTTTGAAGACGAAATCTCGAAGGCGTGGATGCCACCAAAAGCACTAAAGCTTAACACTGCGTTGAAAGTGGCAAAGCATGCTGATTGCTTGTGCTTGAAAGCACTACCTTGCACTAGATTTTCGTCAAAGGAAAACACAAAGCTCGAGCCTGCCTTCAACCCAGCTGCGTATCACGCAAATTACGTTCGCAAAATGAAATAGGTGGGCATCACACTGCAGAATACACGCAGTTAGTGTACTTACTCGCGCATTTTCACTCGGCTCCTAGTTTTTCTGCTTGAATCACAATCATCCACTCGCGGCGAAGCTGAAAACACCGCACCGGCACTATTTCCGTGGCGCGTCGTAATCGTCGCAGACAACGCTAATATCCTCTTGTTGCGCTGCTTGTTTTGACATCCAAAGACGACGCAGTAGTGCCCAGACGAGCTCTTATACGCTGAAGCGGCGTGAACGGGTACTTTTTCGCACTTTAAAGCCTCAGAACTGCAGCTTGCCCTGTTTACAGGTTGCAGTCCGCGCGCGCCGGCAGCCCCGGTCAGCCCGGCGTCTGGGTGCGAGAGTATCCGCTCGGCTCGCCAGCAGCCTGGGTGCGAGACAGGCGTGCTCTGGTATATAGACACCACAAATTTGAAAAAAAACCTCTGTTTTTTGGATCTCTTTTTGCCGGAATGCTTATGTTAGAGCGGGTTTGGCGGCAAATTTTGTTTCGATATTTCGGGTTCGTAAAAGGTGTAGGCCTATGGGCAACTGCGGGGCAATCCGAATTTGTTTGTTAAATTGGGCAATTCGTAAGATCGGGTTTCGTAAAATCGAGTTTCAACTGTACTCAATATACAATATCTCTACTGGAACAGGGAGCGGCTTAACCACGAGCGAGAAAGGAGGAGCGGTACGTTAATAATGCCGTAATGTATCTCCATAACTTGTTAGTCGGCGTCGGGACTCCGGGAGAGCTTGCGCGGGCCACTCTCGATAAGCCAAGAAAAGCGAAGGCGGTGTGCCCCGTCGAGCACCCTGCCGTTTAGTAAAAAAGCAGGCCTTGGGCCTTACAGATGAGAAGGTTTTCCGCGAAAGCCTTAATTGCCTCATTAAACTCGAAATTTGACCGTCGGCGGTCAATTTCATTTAAAACAAGGTAAGGTGCATCCGTTCTTTGAGGCAGTGCAAAACCACATTAGATGTAGAATGGTTCCGAACGGCGGCGGGGCAGGTTCAATACATCGACGAAAAAAAAATAGCTTTGGCGTCCGAATCGTCTTAATAGAATGCGTAAGAGACCGTGTGAGTTTTTCTGGAAGGCTGTGCGATAGGCCTTTCTGGTAAAGCATTGTAAAAAAAAAAAGATGTTAAACATTAGCGAAGGACTATTTAGAAGACAGACGCAACAAGGCCACTCGTGGGGCACAATTTTTCTTCGTTCTTTCGGACGTCAGCCAGATTTGCTTAGCCCGCTTCGTACAACAGTTGCCCCTTTCTCATATTTTCGTCTATGTGCGTGATCTGAAATAGTGAAGTCTTGGATGTTGGTGTGGTAACTGAATGCCAATGAATGAGCAGATGCAGATGAACACCCCCTCGAAGAACGCCTAACAGACTGCAAGCGGACCAATTTATTGCGCAATCATATATATATATATATATATATATATATATATATATATATATATATATATATATATATATATATATATATATATATATACATAATACAGAAGACGTAAAACAATTCAGAAAGAGTTTTCAAAGTGTGCGAAACGCGACTCCTCGCTCCACTGCGTGCTGCGTTAAACGACTCGGCCACGGAGGGCACGTCCTTCAGCGTACCAACGGCGAGCTATTTATACACATCATTCGCCGTTGGCGGTACGCAGATCTCGGAGGCACTTCAGCATGTTCTTTTTATCATCAATGAGATGGCGCGAAGGGCGCGCTTTAAAGCTCGCCGTCCCGCTTATTTTGACCGGAGTTGCGATGCGCGCGTGCCTAGTACCTGTACCGCATGTACTTTGCCCTACAGGGCTTGGTCGCCCGAGCGCGCGCTCTTATTTCGTGACGGCTGGAGGCCGTTTGCACGTCTTGTGCTTTTAGCGCAATGTTTGCGTTTAAGTCCCAGACCGCACGAAGGTTACTTCGGTCGCTGCAGCGGCCGTGTTTGCAAAAAGAGCGCGCTGCTGAAACGCAAAGAAGTAAAGCCCTAACCATACGTACGCGTTACAGCGCTTCAGCGCGTAACGTGGAGACTCGACGCCGCACACACTCCCTATGAAGGGAGAGGGCGCGGCGACGTGATCCTGCACGCCCTCTTCTCTCTGCATGGCGAGAGGGCGCGGCGCCGAGTCTGGACGCCACGCGCTGTAACGCTTACGTGTGTTTAGGGCTTAACAAATGTGACAGTTAGTTCGCGCTCGTCCCGTGTGTGTTATTTTCGTGCGTCCTTTCTACTTGAGCAACTCGGTGCAAGTTTCGAGCTGCTTCCCGTTCTTCGCGTGACATTCCGCTTAGTTGCAACGCATTCATTGCTTCGCCCTTGTGGCGAAACTTGACTTTTTGTTATTTTAATTCCCCACTTCCTTGAAGATTAGCGTAAGAAGTTACAAGCGAATTTGATTGTGCAGTGCGACAGTTCAGCAAGGAGCGAATCCAATAGAAAAAAACGCACTGACAAGCTGGGAGACAACTCTCGAGTTTGGGAAACCGTTCGACGACGTAGGCTCGCATGGATACATTGCTTGATTAAGTTTGTGTAAAATTGTTCTTGCGTGCACACGCATGCTGCTATCATCGGCGATTAGACAAGAAGCAGGAGCCAAAATGAATTCCGAGCCGGCGACACGGGTAAATGCAGTGGCCTCTGTAGAAATGTGAGACAAGTTTATTTGCTTGAAGATTCGGGCCAAGGAAAGAAGGAAGGAGAAAATATTACGACAGTACAAATTGCTACAGAATTTTTTCAAAGTAAAAGATGGAGAGGTCATACTGGAGCCGAAAACAAATTACTTTTTCTACAGTCGCTCTGATTGAGCCATGAAATTGAACAAACAAGTAAAAGTTAAGCTTATATCCTGAAGGAGCTACAGTCGTTCATAGAAACACATTCTTTGACTTGCGCGTCAATCGCACCAAAACAAACTTTAAATCTACACTTCCTCGTAGGTTGCACCAAAAGCCCTGAAATTTTCCCGCAATGGTGCCACCATGATACATCTGCAGGTGTGTTCGATTCTTGTCAAATACAGCAAGCTCAATGCGAAGGATTATCTTTCTAAAGAGCTCAGATGCTGTTCATAGCTTGCCGCGATAAAACGCTCACTCGCGCCTTCTCAAGATGTCAAAGTTTGTGTCGGCTGAGATGCCGTAAGTGCACGTAATATGGACTGAGCGAATGTCGAAAGACGTACTCGAA
Organism: Rhipicephalus sanguineus; assembly: GCF_013339695.2. Lineage (NCBI taxonomy): Eukaryota > Metazoa > Arthropoda > Arachnida > Ixodida > Ixodidae > Rhipicephalus > Rhipicephalus sanguineus. Next base: position 79,496,234 of record NC_051184.2, on the reverse strand, counting down.
GAAGGAATTAACAGCGCCAACACAGGACGAACAAAACAGGGCCCGTCTTCGCGTTTGCTCGGTCCTGTGTTTACGCTGTTAATTCGTTCTTCTAGACATATTATGACATGCAGCAATGTGGGAATTCTTATTTAAACTAAAAACCATTCTGATGCGTTACATTATTCTTCTAGGAATTGTCATCTGTGGTCGTTGCAACGCGATTTACCAACTCCTTCTCGCCGAGCGCGAAGCCCCAGGAGAAGAAATCCGCGAAGCACGGCCAAGAGGTGAACGCCACGGGCTACTGCAAGCATTAGGTGCCTATTCCTTACACCTTAAGCTGCATATTGTACTCTTCTGTATGCAAACGAGAACTAATTATCTCAGATTGTACAAGTGCACGCCTTCCTGCACCTCCTCATATAAAGCAAACATTTGTTTTCCAGACATGTCATTGCACGTGGTGCGTTCGTTCGCACTCCCGTGAGCTTCGATAGACCGAATTGTAGCCTGCTGGGTATTGCAGTAGCGACCAATGCGAACGATTACGCAAGGAAAGCAGCGAGTGCTCGTGAAAACAGTGTGGCGCATAATATTAATCGCACATCACCGCGGGCAGTACAGCATAATACGCTTGGCGATAGGTGTTCGATGAAAAAAATCGGCAGATCCCACGCAGTGTGGGAATCGATGTAATGCGAAGCAGCCAGCAGAGAGCTGCATACATCGTCTTGTTTGTCATTGAGGCTAATGAAGTCATTCATGTCGTGACATCTAGTTCGCCATATATCGCGAGATTGTCATACATGCATGCGCGTACAATCTGGTATATGCCATGCTAACAACATATATTCTGCTACATATATAGGATGCGTGACCTGCTATTTATGTTCGGCACTCCTGTCATGCCATACCAATTCAGGTATATATGCAGTTAACAAAATGGCCGCTAGTGCACCATGAGCCTGGCGTCTAAATCATACCGACATCTCATGCATGTCAAGATTCTCGTGTTACCACCTGCTATTTATGTTCGCCACACAGACGTCGCGCAATACCAATTTTGGTCTACATCAAGCTAGTGAAACTGCCGCCTGCTGTACGTGACATACGTGTTATGATTTTCATGTTAACGCCTGTTATTTGTGTTCGAAACAGTCATGTCGCGCAATACCAATTTTGGTGTATATCAAGCTAGCGAAACGGCCGCGAGCGCACCATGAGCGTGGCAGGTAAGTCATGCTGTGCATGACATGCGTGTCATGATTTTCATGTTTACTCCTGTCATTTAGGTTCGTGACACATTCACGTCGCGAGATACCAATTTTGGTGTGTATCAAGCTAGCGAAACGGCCGCCAGCGCACCATGAGCGTGGCACGTCAGTCATGCTGCGCATGACATGCTTGTCATGATTTTCATGTTACCACATGTTATTTGTGTTCGTCACACAGTCACGTCGTGCGATACAAATTTTGGTGTATATCAAGCTAGCGAAACGGCCGCCAGCGCACCATGAGCGTGGCACGTAAGTCATGCTGTGCATGATATGCGTGTCATGATTTGCACGTTAGGACCTGTCACTTGTGTTCGTCATACACTCTTGTCACGCCATACCACTTTTGGTATATAGCAAGCTAACGAAACGGCCGCAAGTGCACCACAGCAGTGGCATGTAAATCATGTCGTTCATGACATGGATATCATGATTTTCATGTTATGACCAGTCATTTATGTTCGTCATAATGTCATGTTTCGCCATACCAATTTTGGTGTAAATCCTATTAACGAAACGGCCAGGAGAGTACAAAGTCGTAGGCGGCTAGATAGATAGATAGATAGATAGATAGATAGATAGATAGATAGATAGATAGATAGATAGATAGATAGATAGATAGATAGATAGATAGATAGATAGATAGATAGATAGATAGATAGATAGATAGATAGATAGATAGATAGATAGATAGATAGATAGATAGATAGATAGATAGATAGATAGATAGATAGATAGATAGATAGATAGATAGATAGATAGATAGATAGATAGATAGATAGATAGATAGATAGATAGATAGATAGATAGATACGCTCAAAGGCGCAGAAGTTCGCTAAGAAATGCTTCCCATTTAAAAAAATCACCGGCGATACTGACTAACGGGAATTCTGAGCGCAGCATCGTGTTGGGGCAACACCAACTCTGTTTGAAGTTCTGGCTATCCGCAGTCGTGGCAAAATAATGTTCGCTACATATTGCCACAGAAACTGGCTGCGCTCTAGTGCTACGCACGCCACTCTGCATTGCAGGCTCTGCTTCACACATCACGTGTGGAATCTAGCGAGACGTCTTGCTGTACAATCGAGTGAATTCGAAAAATTCAGGACCTCTTGGGCCCCCTGGATCTCCGCGCTACCCGACCATACTGAAGCGTTCGTGTATAATAAGTAGAGTGCGGGTTTTAGGCAAATTGCTATTTTGTTCCTTGCGCTCCTATCGCGCCATTTTAATATATCAGCATGAATTAGGGGTTAAGAAGGGCTTTTAAAGTGTTTTTATAGTGCCTATAAGTGCCCATTTTTGGTGTTCGTGCCTAAATACTTACAAATGCCTACAAATGCCTAATTTCAATATTGTCGCTTATATGAACACAAAGTTAGCCTCACGTTTCGCTCCTGGGTGCAGTTTGAGATCGTTATTCATGTTGCCGCGCAAAACTGTTCGAAACTACGAGGTTCAACTTAGTCCTCTAGTTAAACCAACCCCCTGCAACAACCGCTAGCAGCCCTGAAGTGGGACACGCCGGCGAGCATTCGGCGCCGCGCTGATATGGCGCGAGATATCGGCGAATGCGAACCCGTGGAGAGCCCTCTGCACAAAGGAGAGTGAAGAGCAAAAAAAGCAAGAAAAATGTGATGTGTCCGCAGCTTTTGTTTTGTTTGTAACTTACTTTTTAAGGCGTTGACTGCAGTCGCGTGGCCAGAGGTTTATCCCGGGGAGAAGGGGGGTCAACCATACTTTGTGTATGTTCGTGCGTTGGTTTGTATGTGTGCGTGTATATATACACACGCAAAACTGAAAAGTTTAGAAGGGGCGGGTAAAACCCCCGACCCTCCCCCCTTCCCCCCCCCCCACCTGACCTGGCAACGCCGATGGTTCACTGCCAGGAGAAAAATTCGCTCTTCGCGATTCGACAACGCCAAATGGGGAAAGACCTTCTGGTCGTTTAGAGATCTGGCTATTTGCTCCTGGTCTGCCCTTCTCAGTCGTGCCGAAAAGACACGCAGGAGTGTGTTTACCCGACAGTGGACACTTGACTGACCGTGCAGAACACGGGAGAGGCTGTGTTCTGCGAACCGTGCGAGACAAAACATAATTGCAAGGTTATGTTGAACTGTAGGCGTCTTTGTCCCATGTTAAGCAATAACTTTTTATCCTGTCGTAGAAAGAGATCGCGCACTCTTCGTTTGAAATTATTGGCATTTATGTGAAAGCTCATTGTGCCTATATTTACAATATTGGAGGCCTAAAACGTTGTTTTGCCTGGCTATTGATGGCGCCTAAAACGAACTTTTTTACTGCCTAAAAATGAGGCCTCTACAAATAAGTCCATGATGTTGGCAGCAAAGCGGGCGGCGATTTTCTGCCTTTCGGGGTCCTAGGAGCGTAGCGAGGTCTCCCAGTCCTCCCAGGTTTTGAGTCGCGCCGGCCTGCCGGAGGAAAGGACGGGCAGGCCACGACAGGAGAATGTGCGTTATGTTTGCCCTCATTGCACTGAGGGCAGGAAGGTGGGATGTGTCGGCAGTGGGAGATGAGGGAGGGGGTAAGTATAAGGTCTGCGTTTGCAGACGGCGCCGTAGGTGCCCTGGCAACAGGGCTGGGCAGTATCGCAATAGTATTTCAGAGATACTGTTGAGCATATACCTTTCTGTGTCGAGATACATTTGAAAAAATATATTTGTATCTCACCAGTGAAATACTTTAAGGTGTATCGATTGTATTGCGTTTCTATACCTGCCACGGGTATCTCCTTACTTCCGTTTTGTGGGAAATGAGCTGAGGCGAGTTCCCAAAGGGGGTACGAAGGTTCGCTTTTGTTGTGCCAAGACAACCAAAGGCATGCCGCCGGTCGGCAACACAGGAAGGGCAACGATGGTTTCCTCTCAAGCACGGAATGCCCCACCCCATAAATTTCTCTCCAGAAGTGACCAGATTTTGTGGCGCAGACTTCAAACGGCCACAGCCATGACTCATTTCCTTCTCTCTCTTATTACGCATAGCGAAACTTCTCCTCATTAGAACTTCTGTCCTAGCACCAGAACCGACTTCAATCACGTCTTGGTGAATGGCCCAAACAAACCCAATCATCCGTGTCGTCAGAACACCAGGATCGATGGGAGGCTGCTCTGCGCAGCTCGAAACCGGAGTTACAGCTCCGGGCAGTGGGCTGGGCCAGAGGGGTCACCGAAGCACAGAAGTGTCCGTCACCTACAGCGGCGCGAAGGCCCATCGTCATCCTGGTTCCACTTCCCCCACACCACCCCCCTCACATGATTCTTTCATGAATCAATGAAGTTGTTTACCTACCTACTTCAAGCACAGGATGACCCATGTGGTAAATTGCGCGACGCCGCTGGCGGCAGAATCGTGGAGGCAGTATTTGTCGGTCTCTGCCGACGAAAGTCACTGTCTCAAGGCCAGTGCTGCAGGTCTATTTTTTTTCTGGTATACCCTCCACGCGTATACCGCCTTGAAACAGAAGCTTCAGAGGCTTCGCAACGCTTCGCCTGCGTTCATTTCTCAATGCGGCGGCACTTCCAAAAGCACTTCCCGTAGTCGCTGTGGAAGTGACTTCAGTAGAGGATGGCTATCTTTGTCGCGCTTTCTGCCGCCTCTCCAGCGTCTCAGAGCGCGTTCCAATGGGTTTACAAGCGTCAAGCGGTCTTTTGTAGTACCAAGATCCCCCACCTCCGGAGCCGACTTCGCTTGTTGAGGCTTGCTGAAGTGGGTGCTGGTAGCGGCGGTGGTGGTGACAGCTTTAGTGAAGAATGACCCTTTCGACACAGGGGACGAGTGCTTGCTGTGTAGTCTGTGATCAGGCGCTGCAAGCAGCTGTCTCTGTTTCCACGTCTGTTATATATCAGTTGTTATTTCTTAGATGAGAGAAACGAAAAAGGTGATTGGTCCTGTCTCCATAATTGGGGACGCGGCTAAGCGTCGCGGCTGTTTGGAGAGCTCGCAGCAGTGACCTGCGAGGTCCTGAAGGGCCCATGACACGATCGCCCACCAAATTGCGGTTTTCAGAGAAAATTAGAAATAGAGGGTCTATTGTGACTGTACACACATGAAAAATGTACTGTGAAAGAATATTCCATTGTAAAATGAGCCGTAGATGTCGCCGGTTACAAACCACGCCAACCGCAGGCGACCGCCATTTTGCCATGGCGTGTGGGACGTCATGTGCTTCATGGAGTGGAGCCGTGGTCTTCTACCTAAGTTTCAGCCGCTGCAAACCGTTCAATTTTCAATGCCGAACTGAAGGAAGCTCTAATAGCTCCATTGCACGCGCAGCTGACCACGAAACAGTATCGTTGGCCGAAATACCGACGCTTGCAAAACAAGCGGCTTGTTACGTCACGGCTCGCGTGTGCGCCACTGTTGTCAGGCTCTCGGGCCGCTCGCGCGTTTATAAAAATGCTCATTATAAATTAACTTCTCGGCCAAATGCGCTGAAATCTTGCCAGATTCCTTGTGAATAGCCAAGGCTTAACCCACATAACACAGATTATGAGCGAACATCAGGTGTCATGGCTCCTTTAAACCCTCTCACCCCCTAAATAGGCGATTTTCGAAGGCAGTGTTTGAATTATGCACTTTTGACATATTGTGCTCCATTGCGCGTATGTAATTATAGCTATCCCATATGGTCAGCGGTAAAGAGACATTTTTCTTTCGCGAGTTTCTTGTTGGGCCGAGAGAGAGAGACATAACTTTATTTGTGTCCTTGCTGGGGTCAAGAGAGGCGGGGGCCGAACCGACGCTCTATTTGAGAAGCCCTTGTTGCTTAAGCCAACTAACACAGCAGCTTTCTCAGCGAAACAGATGTTATGTTCAAAATGAAGGCATAATTTTTCTCAATTCGTGGATGTTCGTTAGTGATCCGAATGATTTACTTCAATTATGCTAATTCTAGCATATCTAATTTTGTTGTCTCCAAGTATGTCGATTTCGGTGCCCAATGTTTCTTCCTCTTGCTGTGAAGGGCGTACCTTTCTATTACAATTGATACCTGCAATAATGCCATTACTACCAATTATGTGCTTTGTAACACTCAGGGCTGGGCAGAGATAATTGGAAAAGTATTCGGCAATACAGATATCTGAATGCATGTGTTGGAACCCTAAAATACATATGCTGAGGTACATTTGCTTTTGACATAACGGGATATTTCAGGTATACTTCTGCATAAATAGGAAAAAAGTATCCCAGAATACAGATATAGCAATATTGATACTGCAATACTTTTTTGTTTATTTCGGGGATGTCCATACTCTGCAAAGTCAATTATTAGGTGCAGCATAGTGTAAAATCGCACTGAAAGTTGCAGTTTATTTATTTATCACAGTACTCTCAGCGCAATTCAGACATTAAAGAGCGGGTGAGTGTTACAAGGTACCTAATTGGTAATAATTAAATATTTAGAGGAATCATTCGAAACAATAGCACACATCACAGCACGAGTAAAAGGCATCGGACGCTGAAATCGACATACTTGACAACAACAAAATGAGCTATGATATAAGTAGTGTAGTTCAAGCAAATAACTCCAATCACTTACGAAAAGCAGTGAATTAAGAAACAGTATACATTTATTTTGTACATAAGATCTGTTTCGCTGAGAAGGTACCACTGAAGCAACATGAGCTTTTCAAATAGGCTGTCTTCTAGACAGCGTCGGTTCGCCCTCAACGCAAGACTCGCGAAAGAAAAATGTCTCTACAGCTGCAGACTAGCACAACTTCGAGCTATAGTGAATAAATAGCGCCTTCACAGCCGCACAGTCCTGCAGCACGGCGATATTTCTTCTCGGGTCACCTACGTACCGAAACACTTCCGCCATCACGGGGGTCTGTTCTGACTGTTAAGAAGCCAAGTTGGTCCACACCTTCGGAATCCTCAGCCGTCTGGCCTGGCGCTGCTGAAGGTTCCCCTGTTCATATAGGCTGGCCATGATCACCTAGACGCAAGAGAGCCGAAATGTCAAAACTGCACATTTCAAACAATGGCTTCCTTAAATCACGTTTTTTAGGCGGGGGGTGCGGCGGGGGGTAGAGGGGCGAGAGGGTTTAAGCTCTCCCAGGTCGCTCCTTCCAGTGCTCTAAACAGACGTGGAAACAGGGACGGCTGCTCAGAGCACCACCAGAGACGCTATACTCGCACCCATTTGAGCAGGCCGCAACAGGCGAATTTGGCTCCGGCGATGGTACTCACGGATTCAAAGCCTGGTAGGCACAACCACAAAGCATCGTTTCACGCTTGTAAATATAATTAGGAACGCATCCTGGCGCGCTCGAGTGGTGGCGGAAAGCGCGACAAAGATAGCAATCTTCTGTCACTTCCGCTCACCTACGCCGCGACTAGGGCAAGTGCTTTTGGAAGTGCTGCCGCTTTGAGAAATGAGCGCACGCAAAGCGTTACAAAGGCATCTGGTTCAAGGCGGTATCCGCGCGGGTGCTCACGAAGTAGTGGCTTGCTGTCCGAAAAACATTACGGGTGCTGCACTGGCCTTGGGAGACAGCGACTTCAATCGGCAGAGGCCGACAACACTGCCTCCGCGATTCTGCCGGCAGCGGCGTCGCGCAATTTACCACAAGGGCCATTCTGTTCTTGATTGGAAACCATAGCCGCCTTTCCTGTGGCAGCGACCGACGGCGCGCCATTGCTTGTCTTCGCACAATAAAAACCTTCATTTCTCCTTTGGGAACACGCCTCAGCTCATTTCTTACAAAAGAAATGTAACCGGGCACCCGTGTCCTGCGTTGTATCGCGATACAATCGATACATCTTAAAAGTATTTCACTACTGAGGTAAAAATACATTTTTAAGTGTATCTCGATACAGAAATACAGATACTCAAAGGCATCTCTGAGACACTATCGCGATACTGCCCAGCCCAAGTGACACCCCCCCCCGTCCACCGTGACGCAGTAATGGCGCTGAGCGTACTGTAATAAATGAGTAAATAAACTGCAAGCTTCAATGCACTGCAACTTTATTTAGAGCATTACGCTTTTTCAATTCAATCCAATTCAATTCAATTTATTTCATCTCAAGGATGAGGGCAGGCTCGGGAGAAAAAGTGACGTTTGTCACTTGAGGAGAACCCGAGCCTCCCTAATACATGGCAAGCAACGAGGACATCGGTGAATATAGACCATGAAATATAGGCCATTAAAGTATAGGCAATGAACATAGACCACGAAATGTTTGGCGCAGTACAAGTGGAAAAGATGCACGTACAGTAATGCTATGTACAGAGACTAATATACGTAAGCAGTTTCTTACTGCACAAATTCCGAAGTACAGTGCATAATGTGACGGAATACAGAATACTATATATATGATAACAATGCTATGCATAGAAATGGCATATGCATATACACACATATATATACAGATATACACACACATATACACATATATATATAGACAGTTCGAGTAATGCCTGAACCACCATTTTCTTGATTTTCACGGTAAAAGCACTTCCCTAATGTCACGTGTGCTGCGATTTTCCAGGATTATTTTTGCCTGTAGTAATTTTTATCCAGGATTATTTTTGCCTGTAGTAACCTCAAGACCGGCTATTGGCAGATCGAAGTAGACGAAAGAGACCGAGAAAAGACCGCTTTTATAACACCCGACGGCCTCTTTGAGTTCAAGGTCATGCCTTTCTGTCTTCTCTTGGCACCTGCGACGTTCCAGCGCGTCATGGACACCGTACTGGCCGGATTGAAATGGCAGACGTGCCTTGTGTATTTGGACGACGTCGTCGTGTTTTCCCTGACCTTTCGACGAGCATCTCCGGCGGCATGAGGCAGTACTTCAAGCAATCAAGACCTCTGGACTGACCCTGAAGCCGGAAAAGTGCCGACTCGCATACGACAAGCTCCTGTTTCTGGGTCATGTGATCAGCAAGTCTGGAGTGCGCCAGACCCGCGGAAAATAGCTGCCATCGCCGACTTCGCGCCCCCCACAGACAAGAAGGTGGTGCGCCGATTTCTCGGCTTATGCGCCTATTACAGACGCTTCGTGAAAAACTTTTCACGGATCGCCGAACCACCGACGCTTCTCACGAAGGCTAACGTGGAATTCAGGTGGGAGTGCAAGCCTTTCAAGAACTTAAACGACGCCTGCAGACGCCACCCATACTTGCGCATTTCGACGATTGCGCCGATACAGAAATACACACCGACGCAAGCAGCGTAGGACTCGTTGCCGTCCTTGTGCAAAAGACTGACGGGCTTGAAAGGGTAATCAGTTATGCAAGTCGGTCACTATCCAAGGCAGAAGCAAACTATTCCACAACAGAAAAAGAATGCCTTGCCGTCATCTGGGCTACGTCAGTTTTGCCCCTACCTCTATGGCAGGCCCTTCAAAGTTGTCAGTGACCATCACGCCTTATGTTGGCTGGCTAACTTGAAGGACCCTTCAGGTCGTCTCGCACGATGGAGTCTGAGGCTTGAAGAATTCGACATTACCGTCGTGTACAAGTCTGGACGGAAAAACTCTGACGCCGACTGCCTGTCCCGAGCCCCCGTCGACGCGCCACCGCAAGTGGACGACGACGACTGCTTCCTCGGAACTATAAGTGCCGATGTCTTCGCCGAAAGGCAACGAGCCGACGCGGAACTGGGGGGACCTTATGGAGTACCTCGAGTGCAAGACCGCCGTTGTTCCGAAGGTATTCAAGCGAGAACTGCCGTCGTTTTTCTTACGGAACGGCGTTATCATGAAGAAGAACTTTTCGCCACTTCGAACCGACTACCTTCTTGTCGTGCCCTCATCATTGCGACCAGAGGTCCTCCAGGCCCTACACGACGACCCGACGGCTGGGCACCTCGGTGTTTCCCGCACGCTCGCCAGAATACAGGAAAAATACTACTGGCCACGCCTTGCTGTCGACGTCGCCCACTACGTTCAGACTTGCCGAGATTGCCAGCGACGGAAGACACCGCCGACTAGGCCCGCGGGACTTCTGCAGCCTACCGAGGCACCTCGACGGCCGTTCCAGCAAATCGGGATGGACTTACTGGGGCCGTTCCCGACGTCCAATACCGGAAACAAATGGATCGTCGTAGCTACCGACTACCTCACCCGCTACGCCGAGACAAGGGCCCTGCCCAGAGCAGTGCCGCCGAGGTAGCGAAGTTCTTCGTTGAGAACATCGTGCGGCGTCATGGCGCCCCAGAGGTCCTCATCACCGATAGAGGTAGGGCGTTTACTGCTGACCTAACTCGGGCAATACTGAGATACAGCCAAACAAGCCACCGCCGGACCACAGCGTACCACCCACAGACAAATGGCCTCACCGAGCGGCTAAACAAGACCATCGCCGACTGTTGGCCATGTATGTCGACGTCGAACACAAGACGTGGGATGCCATCCTTCCGTATGTGACCTTCGCATACAACACGGCCGTCCAAGAAACGACGCAGATGACGCCGTACAGGTTGGTCTACGGAAGGAGCCCGGCACGACGCTCGACGCCATGCTACCAACGTCACCGACGAAGAGAATCTCGATGCCGCCGCTTACTTACAACGTGCCGAAGAAGCTCGACAGCTCGCCCGCCTGCGCATCAAGACCAAGCAGCACATCGACAACCGTCGCTACAATCTTCGACGACGCTTCGTGGAATCACAGCCCGGCGACCGTGTTCGGTCTGGACGCCGATACGCCGACGTGGGCTTAGCGAAAAACTCCTTCGGCGATACTTCGGGCCATACAAGGTTCTTCGACGCCTCGGCGCTCTTGACTACGAGGTCATCCTGGACGGTATTACGAACTCCCAGGACGCCGCGCACAACCTGAAGTCGTCCATGTCGTGCACCTTAAGCCGTTTTTTGCGTGTTAGCGAACTTGGGTACTCTATTTTTTCCTTTGTTTTTGTAATTTATTTGTGTATGCACTTGTTTTTTTCTCTTCTATGTTCATTCACAAGCATCGGGACGATGCTTTTTCAGAGGGGGGCAATGCCACGGCCACTTCTTCTCTTGGTCTGATGTATTCGGGTGTGACCGGCAGGGACGGTTATCAATGCTCGACGCTGTCCGCGAAGCACTGTTCTAGAAGCTTCGCGATTGTATTAGATCGTTTTGTTAAGATTGCGCCCCGCACGCGAATGTTCCAGCTTTGTCTAGAGATAGCGCCACCACCAGCGATATTGCTGGAAAGTTCGATAGCGCCTGTATAAAAGCCGACGCGCTTTACCGCTTGTCAGTTGATCGAAGGTCGACGCTCTGTTCGCCGCTATCAGTGTATTGCTGTAGTTTGACTTTCAGTTTCTCGGCCACAAGTTCGGCCAAATAAAGAGTTTCATCTCAGACGTGCTGACTGCCTTCTTCGACGAATGCAGATGTGCCTGCAGATGTGCCTCGGTTAGTTCTTGTATGGTGTTATGCAGACCTAACAATGCCAAGCGTTCATTGCTGGTGTTTTAGATGCGAAGCATCTTATAGCAGAGTTCAAACCGGTGGTGGTGGTGTGCGGCGTGACCACCCTTACTGCGCATGCGCATACCCTCTGCACACACCTCCTCTCCACGCCACCTCACCACTCTTCCAGTCCACTTCCCCTCTCTCCTCTCCACTCACTTTCTCAACTTTCCCTCTCCCCTCGCCCTCTCTCTTACCCCTCTCCACTTCCCCACACTCCTCCCTCTTTCCACTCCTCCTCTGAAACGCAGGCTAGACATGCCGAAATTCTCTCCTGCGCAACGCCACGATGAGCGCCAGCGCATTCGCGTCCCCTCCCTCTCTCTCTACTCTCTTACGCTGCCCCCCTCTCGCGCGCCTGTCGACCGCATTCCCCGCTCGCCCTGTGAGAATTAACGGCCAGGCTAGAGGGAAGACAAGACGCGCGTAGCGTTCCTCTTCGCGTTCCACGACGCGAGGTCGGTAGCATGCCCAATGAACGCCTACGGAACGCGATCGTGCAAGTGCTCCGACATCGCACCGGCTCATGGTCCCCTTTAGCGGGAAATGGTGTAACTTTTTTTGGCTCCACCTTGGTGGCTTCTCTGATTATAGAGTTTATTGTTCGGATTTAGATCACATTGAGGTTGTATTGTATCCTACACCATACCACATTGAGGTATGATGTAGGATGCAATACTCTGCTCATGATATAAGCGCGTAGCACTCGCGTGTTCGGTATCTGCTTCTCGCAGGCGGTAATCTTTACCTGTCACTCTGCGTATTAGCTACGTGGTAGCTGCCAGCGTGCTTTTTAAGCGTTTCATGCCAGCTTCCTCTATATAAGCATTGAGTAATACCGTCACAAATCGTGCTGCCATCCTTTGTTTTTTCTATTTCTTTCAGCCCCGAGACCGCTGTTTCGCCGCGCTCTGCAGCAGGCAGAGAACGCAGTGGACTTCTTCGTCCACTCGCCCACGCTGCAATATCTCGTCTACGCTGCGTTGCCCAGTTGGATTCCCTGCTGCAGATTTAAGGTAGGTGGTCTATGGAGGGGAGGAAAGCGAGCCGACGTCCCTTGTCATCTTTACAGAGGAAGTTTGCTAACGCATTCGCCGAATTCTTCACCCCTCAAGTACCCGCCGCCTGCAACCCGCACGGCGATTAACTTGTTAGTCTCGGAACAATAGGGCGCACTGGGCGAGAGCCATGACATTTGAAAGTGGCGTTCGTCGAATCCGCGATCACTTGGCCCTCCCACCAACTAACGACATGTTTTGAGGACTAAGGTTGACGTTACCCCCCTTGAGCCGGTTTTTAGAGTACTATGCAGATGGCGTGCACTGACCTCACTGAAACCGCCATGTTGGAGAACCATATGGTAGGTCGCGAAGCTTGTGACGTCACGTTATGCGTGCATTAGCACATCACATGCAGGGTCTTTCGTTATTGAAACACTGCGGCCAATAACGTCGCGGTCACATTGTCGTATTGAAGCAGGTTAACCGCAGCGTGATTATGCTATGCTGCACTTACGTCATCAAAACCGCCTTGTTTGAGAACCAGTACATCGTGAAGCTGCGTCCATGACGTCACGCGCAAGCTATTTATACATTAGGCGTTCGTCTTGGTCACTTCTTTTGTTCGTCTCGTTGGCGCCTCATTCCTTTCATTAACATGAACAACTAGCCCAACAGAAAGTTCCGCACTCAATCAGGTGTGATTTTTCATATACAGAGAAGATAGAAATAGGTAAGCAATGTTTAATAACATTATAGAAAATTACAGTCCGCTCTGCGTAGCATACACTGGGACAACCATATATATACGTTTTATGCATGTCACAGTTTCGGAAACAATACTTTTATACGTTACCCACACAACTTTCTGTATAATACAATTATATCGATGGTGGCGTCCACAGTAGTATAGATTTCTATCAATCAATGCTATTTCTTTAACGTCTAGAAGCTTCTCAGTAATTGTTTTTTTAATGTAGATAGCAGTTACTGCACCTTTTCTTTTCCGTAATTAGTGTTACATTTCCTTGCAGATATTCTGGTTTGCATATCTTATGTTTTGTCTTATTTGCTCCTAGTCGAATTAGTATTTCTAGCTCAGTGTTGTTATTATTACTATTATTATATTACTATTACTGTTAACTTGTCAACCACAAGTTCTTTTTAACTAAGAATGTGTGGCATTAGGGGCGCAATACATTCTTTATTCTCATCGTACTTGTATTCGCAACATTGCTTGGAGCGTGCGAACTTCATAGTAGAAAACAGCGCAATACTATGAAGACTAGAAAGACTAAACAGGACCTGTTTAGTCCTTCTTGTCTTCGTTGTATTCCAGTGTTTTTTACTTTGCTTGGAAGGCCCTCCGGCCGCTCCGATGACTTACACCCATGCAAACGGGGTTAGTACAAATTTTCTTTGAAAATATGTGGGTCACCATAAAGTTAAGCTATCCCACATTTTTTCCTCTGCATTGGTCGTTAGCTGTTTATTATTGGTCGATAATTTCTGGGTCATGCACGCAGCACCAGCTCGTAACGCGATGCAGCAAATGCCGCAAAATGCTGCATTGTGCAATCACCACTCATGCACGACTACATAAAGAATACTTCAGTACACTATTTTCAATACGGCATATTTTTAGTCATCACTTCTTCGCGATTCGTCAAAAATTTTTGGTGTGTCTTAAGATCGCATTTTTACGCCACGTCACAAATCTGTGGAATGTCACAGTGCTAAAATCGCGTGAGCATACTGAACAGCGCATTGCTGTGCTTAACAATACGTAAACATTTTCAGAATAGCCGGAGAGTGTCTCTGAATGTAATCAAAAAGGTCCGGATCACATGGCAGCGGCTACTTATAATTCGATGGGCTCAAGGTATCATAAATATATTGTCGTTATATAACATGTAGTGCTGTTTTTGCACGTGTGCAACTCTGTCAACTCATCCTTGCTGAGAGGGAGGGAGGGAAATAAACGGTGCTGCGCGTTTGTGCGTCATTGCCGTCCGAGTTGTATTTTGCCCCGTATAAGGGAACTCGAGATGATTCAAAACCAACTAGCCAGCCTATCAAGATATTCAGTATTCTTAGTCCAGAAGAACCAGGTCGCGGGATCGAATCCCGGCTGCAGCGGCCGCACTCTTGATGGAGGCGGAAATGCTTGAGGCCTGTGTGCTTGGACTTATGCGGACGTTAAAAAGAACCCAAGGTGGTTGAAATTTTCGGAGCCCTCCACTACGGTGTCTCCCATAATGATGTCGTTGTTTTGGGACGTTAAAACCAAAAATTCTTAGTCCGGACAACCGTGGACTTTGAACATTTCCGTGGTACAGTAGATCAAGTTGCGGGACGACCATGAAAGCTGAGCTTCCCAGTGTACTCGTGTCCACTGCCTTATTCCTCAGCCTATTTCAAGCCGCCCCGATCGCTGCAACCTGCCATATGATAAGCAAGGCCAACATTTTAAGATTAATCTAAAAACGTTGGCAAGGTGAAGCAGTTTATTCGGACACTCAAGCGGAAACATTCTTTAGCTCAACCAATCCGGCCCAACAAAAACGGTCAACAGTTCCGCACACTCATCGACTCACAGCAGCTGCGATATAGAACAGCGCTGATTCTATTCCTTTCCGATGAGAGCAAATAAATTTCCTGAAAAGGACGAGCAATTCATCGGTCATAGAATGTTTACTTGTTCCTGCCCCTATTTGCGTCGTCAATTATGGAAATTGTAGGCCAGGCAGTGCAGAAATAAATCATGACAGTGCTGTAACGTTAAGAGCCCCAACTGAGCGGTAGCCTTCTCTGCAGCGGATATGGCGCGGCCCAAAGCACGAAAGCATCGCATAGGCGGCATGCACCGCAGAGAAGCTAGAGTGCGTGGTCTGAGACAAGGGAGACAATCTCTACAGCAGAAGCACACGACGATTCCATCATATAATGAAGTGATGGATTGCAGGGTACAAGGAAAACTTCGGCCGCAGTTTATGGCTGCCCAGTGTGCAGCCGACAGTGACCACTGTCGAGAGTGGTGGGGCTCCGCACCCCTAACTTTTCTCAGGGGAGAAGGGGGGCGAGCGCCTTCTTGCCCCCCCCCCCGGTAGGTACGCTTATGGGCATAGATGGTTCGTACAGAACCGTCACAAGCGTTTCAAGCGCTTATAGTCTGGCTTACTTTTGCCGATCCTTGTTTGAGAATTGCCAAGGCTGCCTCTTTGACACAACGTAATGTATTTGGCCTCCCAGTGCAGGAGAGCTGGAAGGGAATATCGAGCAGATGACGCGGGCATCGGATGGTTAGCGGCTGTCACGCAAAGCCCGGCACGTAGCCTCAGCTTGACCTCTTGAGGTCATGCCGAGCGTAGCGGTCCAGTGGCTGAACTGCACTTGAATGGCGCGCGTTTTAGTTCTCAAAATTCTTGGTCATGCATCCCTTCCGGCAACTGGTGAGAATGGCTCGGCCGCTTACCTGTATGTGTACTTAACTACGCGCGTAATTTTCAATGCGCGGTGGTGCCGCTAGATGGCGTACCGTATCTAGGTAGAAGCTCGAGGAGCCCGGCTGCAGTACACGCTGCATATACGATGAGGTTTAGTAATGGCTTTAATTATAATGACATCTAGAGTCTCGTAGAAGGTTTTGCTGCATGTATCTTGGTAATCCAATAATTAAAACAAAAGTGCTGCCTCGATGTTCAAATTTGTTTGCCGCCAGTGCTGATTATTCGAAAAGTATTCGAAAAGTATGACGCATTTCGATTGTATGATATTTGATTCGAGTACAGAACTGAATAGAATACTATTCGATTCGTTATTCGAATTTTTCGAATATTCGCGCACCGCTGTCTGATCAACAGCGGCCGAACAAGGGGTGTATTTGGTGGAAACGCTTCGATAAATGTCCCTCTTCCCGGGACAGTGCCCCCGGAGACATGCCGTTTTGGACCACGTGGTCACTTATGTCTTGTTTTGACGATAAATTCCCATGTACGCCCGGTTACATTTTGCTTAGAAGAAAACGAGAATCTTCTTAGCTATGCAGATATCTTCATGAAAGCTTTAACCTGTCTGTTCTTTCGTGAAACCACCATCATAGGCGTGCGCAGGGTTTTGCGTTAGGGAAGAGGGGCAAGCTTCATCACAGCTACATTTCCTCCTTCACCATTAAAAAAAAAGAAAGCTTGGCATTGGTTGTAAAAATTAAAATGAAGTGATGACGTGCACAACGGCATGCCTGTGGTCCCCGGCTACACGGAGTTGAAGGTGGGATGGGATATACGCAATTCTCGGATTGCAACATCAGAGGTCCTCGGCCGCAATTATAGTCAAAAACCTGTGTAATGACGGAACAAGTCCTAGTGAGTAAAATTGTTGTGAGTCAAAATTTGCGCCCCTCCCCCCCCCACCCCAATCTGGTGCACGCCTATGACCACCATGGTGGTTTCAAATCTCTGAAAATATCGCGACAACAGTTGTGCATTAACATATACATCTCTGCCACTC
Organism: Rhipicephalus sanguineus; assembly: GCF_013339695.2. Taxonomy (NCBI): domain Eukaryota; kingdom Metazoa; phylum Arthropoda; class Arachnida; order Ixodida; family Ixodidae; genus Rhipicephalus; species Rhipicephalus sanguineus. The sequence continues at coordinate 79,479,035 of NC_051184.2, read as the reverse complement.
AATTTCTGGAATTAGTTGTCATAAGGCAGAGTGTGATGTGTTCATCATAATATTGCGACAAGATCATGCTGACCTGACTTAACAGAATCTCCCAGAAACAAAGATGAAAATCTTTGGA